>NW_027251722.1:0-38308 GCF_044704955.1 Pristiophorus japonicus | reverse complement strand
CAGGGCGCTCTGCCGTTGTGAGCCGAAACAAATAAATCCTACCCCGAACCGCTTGGGGAGAAATGACGGCAGATGACCAAAAGCCGAAGGCGCTGCCTCCGCCAGGATCACCAGAAGAACGCGGCACAGAAGGAGGCCACTCGGCGCATCGAGACTCCCTAAGCAAGCGCTCCACTCGGAACTCCTTCACGGCAAACGAGCCAAAGGTGGGCAGAGGAAACGTTACAGGGACCACCCTCAAAGCCTCCCTGATAAAGTGCAACATCCCCACCGACACCTGGGAGTCCCTGGGCCCAAAGACCAGTCCGCCCAACGTGGAGGAAGTGCATCCGGGAGGGCGCTGAGCACCTCGAGTCTCGTCGCCGAGAGCGTGCAGAAACCAAGCGCAGGCAGCGGAAGGAGCGTGCGGCAAACCAGTCCCACCCTCCCCTCCCCTCAACCACTGTCTGTCCCACCTGTGACAGGGACTGTGGTTCCCCATATTGGACTGTTCAGCCACCTAAGGACTCGTGTTAAGAGAGGAAGCAAGTCTTCCTCGATCCCGAGGGACTGCCTATGATGATGATGATGTCCAATAATTGAGAAACCAGCTTTGGCTCGTTGGTGCCCACTGATCAGTAAATCAACAACTAACAGACAGCGACCTTGGACCTGTGATCTCGCACGGCAAGTGCACGTGACCTATAACCTGCTGCGTTTGTTAGCGAAATGATCAAGGTGAGTATTTGTTCTTTTTGATCAATGTGGCACCTTTAGTGAATGGTGGGAGAAGTTCCTCTTTTGCAACCACAGGACGTCACAAAGCGCTTCAGATGAAGGATCTTTTTCGAAGTGTGGTCACTGTTGTAATGTGGGAAACACGGCAGCCAAACTGTGCACAGCAAGCTCCCACCCACAGCAATGTGACAATGATCATCTGGTTTTTTTCTGATGTTGGTTGAGGGATAAACATTGACCCCAGGACACCGGGGAGAACGCCCCCTGCTCTTCTTCCAATAGTGCCACGGGATCTTTGCATCCATCCGAGAGAGAACAGATGAGAGCCTCGGGTTAAACATCTTATCACGAAAGATGGCACCTCCGACAGTGCGGCGCTCCCTCAGTACCGCCCCTCCGACAGTGCGGCGCTCCCTCAGTACCGCCCCTCCGACAGTGCGGCGCTCCCTCAGTACCGCCCCTCCGACAGTGCGGCGCTCCCTCAGTACCGCCCCTCCGACAGTGCGGCGCTCCCTCAGTACCGCCCCTCCGACAGTGCGGCGCTCCCTCAGTACCGCCCCTCCGACAGTGCGGCGCTCCCTCAGTACCGCCCCTCCGACAGTGCGGCGCTCCCTCAGTACCGCCCCTCCGACAGTGCGGCGCTCCCTCAGTACCGCACCTCCGACAATGCGGCGCTCCCTCAGTACCGCCCCTCCAACAGTACGGTGCTCCCTCAGTACCGCCCCTCCGACAGTGCGGCGCTCCCTCAGTACCGCACCTCCGACAGTGCGGCGCTCCCTCAGTACTGCCCCTCCGACAGTGCGGCGCTCCCTCAGTACTGCCCCTCCGACAGTGCGGCGCTCCCTCAGTACTGCCCCTCCGACAGTGCGGCGCTCCCTCAGTACTGCCCCTCCGACAGTGCGGTGCTCCCTCAGTACTGCCCCTCCGACAGTGCGGCACTCCCTCAGTACTGCCCCTCCGACAGTGCGGCGCTCCCTCAGTACTGCCCCTCCGACAGTGCGGGGCTCCCTCAGTACTGCCCCTCCGACAGTGCGGCGCTCCCTCAGTACTGCCCCTCCGACAGTGCGGCGCTCCCTCAGTACTGCCCCTCCGACAGTGCGGTGCTCCCTCAGTACCGTCGCTCAAGTCCGGTGGTCGCGAAAGGCACTATAGAAATGCAAGTCTTTGTGTGTTGTATCGGGTAGGTGTGGCTCTGTATTTCAGTCAGCCCACGCCGATAAGTAAGTGCAGGAGTTACAGACACTTGGGATAGGAGACTGGTACCAGGACGCGATGAGCTGCCTCCCTTCGCGGAGACTGTCTGCACGCTATCTAATCGGTCCCTCCGACAGTGCTCCGAGGGCCTCCTGCTGCACTGCCCGAGGTACAGATTCCTTGTCATTCAGTGCACGCACACACACACACACACACACACACTGGTGCTATTGTGGGTCACAGCAGTGTGAAATTAATCAGCACAGGAATCTGCCCAGCGCACAGCGATTGTGCCGGAGGCCAGGTCTCCTTTCGCTGCTCTGGGAGGCTGCTGCCCTCAGGCTGGTAGATCGTGACTGATAGGAATCCTGCATCCGGGGGGGAGAGGGAAAGGCAAATATCAGAGACACGCGAGACTGCTCTGCTGACCAACTGCAATCTCTCAGTACTGAGGGAGCGCCGCACTGTCGGAGGGGCAGTACTGAGGGAGCGCCGCACTGTCGGAGGGGCAGTACTGAGGGAGCCCCGCACTGTCGGAGGGGCGGTACTGAGGGAGCCCCGCACTGTCGGAGGGGCGGTACTGAGGGAGCCCCGTACTGTCGGAGGGGCGGTACTGAGGGAGTGCCGCACTGTCGGAGAGGCAGTACTGAGGGAGTGCCGCACTGTCGGAGGGGCGGTACTGAGGGAGCGCCGCACTGCGCTGGCGGAGGGGCGGTACTGAGGGAGTGCCGCACTGTCGGAGGGGCGGTACTGAGGGAGTGCCACACTGTCAGAGGAGCAGTACTGAGGGAGCCCCGCACTGTCGGAGGGGCAGTACTGAGGGAGCCCCGCACTGTCGGAGGGGCAGTACTGAGGGAGTGCCACATTGTCGGAGGGGCGGTACTGAGGGAGCACCGCACTGTTGGAGGGGCGGTACTGAGGGAGCCCCGCACTGTCGGAGGGGCGGTACTGAGGGAGCGCCGCACTGTCGGAGGGGCGGTACTGAGGGAGCGCCGCACTGCGCTGTCGGAGGGACGGTACTGAGGGAGTGCCGCACTGTCGGAGGGGCGGTACTGAGGGAGCGCCGCACTGCGCTGTCGGAGGGACAGTACTGAGGGAGTCCCGCACTGTCAGTGGGGCAGTACTGAGAGAGTGCCACATTGTCGGAGGGGCGGTACTGAGGGAGCGCCGCACTGTTGGAGGGGCAGTACTGAGGGAGCACTGTACTGTCGGAGGAGCAGTACTGAGGGAGCACCGCACTGTCGGAGGGGCAGTACTGAGGGAGCACCGCACTGTCGGAGGGGCAGTACTGAGGGAGTGCCGCACTGTCGGAGGAGCAGTACTGAGGGAGCGCCGCACTGTCGGAGGGGCAGTACTGAGGGAGCGCCGCACTGTCGGAGGGGCAGTACTGAGGGAGCGCCGCACTGTCGGAGGGGCAGTACTGAGGGAGCGCCGCACTGTCGGAGGGGCAGTACTGAGGGAGCACTGCACTGTTGGAGGGGGCAAGTTTACTCGACGAGCGGAGACGTTCATCAATTGATTGAAATCGAAGGACCACTGATGGCTCGGACGGATCAATGCACGCCAAGAGCAAACGACAGAAGAGTGGGTCGATTGATGAACACCAGGAAACGTTGGTGAATGAATGAAACCAGCAGTGGGCGGGTGGGTGGTTGCCAGACAGAACGGCCAGCACTTTATCATCTGCCGAACGTGCCTTGTGACAGTAACAGAGCGAGAGTCCCCCCTTCGAGCCCCGCTCTCTCGGTTCCCCTCCGCTGCTCAGTATTCAGCCCAAGGACTGACGACTTGCAATTCTCGCTGAACACTCCCAGTCACCCAACCAATCGCCAGCTGCGCAGGGGAGGGGACAAACCTGCTGTGCAGCTCCGCCCCAGTGCCCAGCTTCTGGACAACTTCATTTATATAGCGCCTTTCGTAAAACGTGTCTGGGCGCTTCACAGGAAAGACTATCAAACAGAATTTGACACCGAACCACATTAGAGAGAGCGGACCAAAAGCTGGGTCAGAGGTCGGTTTTAAGGAGCATCTTGAAGGAGGAGAGAGAGGCGGAGAGGTTTAGGAAGGGAGTTCCAGAGCTTGGGGCCCAGGCAACAGAAGGCACGGCCGCCGATGGTGGAGCGATTATAATCAGGGATGGTCAGGAGGGCAGAATTAGAGGGATGCAGACATCTCGGGGGGGGGGGTTGTGGGGCTGGAGGGGGTTACAGAGATAGGGAGGGGTGTAGGGGCTGGAGGAGGATACAGAGATAGGGAGGGGTTTAGGGGCTGGAGGAGATTACAGAGATAGGGAGGGGTGTAGGGGCTGGAGGAGGTTACAGAGATAGGGAGCGGTGTCGGGGCTGGAGGAGGTTAGAGATAGAGAGGGGTGTAGGGGCTGGAGGAGGTTACAGAGATAGGGAGGGGTGTAGGGGCTGGAGGGGGTTACAGAGATAGGGAGGGGTGTAGGGGCTGGAGGAGGTTACAGAGATAGGGAGGGGTGTAGGGGCTGGAGGAGGTTACAGAGATAGGGAGGGGTGTAGGGACTGGAGGGGGTTACAGAGATAGGGAGGGGTGTAGGGGCTGGAGGAGGTTACAGAGATAGGGAGGGGTGTAGGGGCTGGACGGGGTTACAGAGATAGGGAGGGGTGTAGGGGCTGGAGGAGGTTACAGAGATAGGGAGGGGTGTAGGGGCTGGAGGAGGTTACAGAGATAGGGAAGGGTGTCAGGGCTGGAGGAGGTTAGAGATAGAGAGGGGTGTCGGGCTGGAGGAGGTTACAGGGATAGGGAGGGGACGAGGCTATGAACTGATTTTGCAAACAAGTATGAGAATTTTGAAATCGAGTCGTTGCTTAACCGGGTGCCAATGTAGGTCAGTGAGCACAGAGGGTGATGGGTGAGTGGGACTCGGTGCCAGTTCGGACACGGGGCAGCGAGCACAGGGGGTGATGGGTGAGCGGGACTCGGTGCGAGTTAGGACACGGGTCAGTGAGCACAGGGGGTGATGGGTGAGCGGGACTCGGTGCGAGTTAGGACACGGGGGCAGCCGAGATTTGGATCACCTCTAGTTTACTTCGGGCAGAATGTGGGAGGCCAGCCAGGAGTGTGTTGGAATAGTCAAGTCTGGAGGTAACAAAGGCAGGAATGTGGGCTTCAGCAGATGATGAGCTGAGGCAGGGGGCGGAGACGGGCGATGTTACGGAGGGGGCAACAGGCGGGTTTAGTTATGTTGTGGATATGTGGCCGTAAGCTCATTTCAGGGTCAGATATAACACCGAGATTGCGAACAGTCTGGTTCAGCCTCAGACAGGAGTTGGGGAGAGGGAGGGAGGGTGTCGAGGGCTGGGGGAACGGAGTTTGTGGCGGGGACCGAAAACAATGGCTTCGGTCTTCCCCAACATCCAACTGGAGAAAATGTCTGCTGACCCAGAACTGGATGTGGGACAAGCAGTCGGACAATTGAGAGAGCGTGGAGGGGTGGAGAGAAGTGGGGGTGGGGTAGAGCTGGGTGTGTCAGCGTACATGTGGAAACTGAGGCTGTGTTTGCGGATGATGTCGCCAAGAGGCAGCGTGTAGATGAGACTGGTGCTCCAGAACTAGCCACGCCTCTAACCAAGCTGTTCCAGTAGTTACAACACTGTCTGTACTGCCAACATCTACCCCACAATGTGGAAAACTGCCCAGGTGTGTCCTGGTCCACAAAAAGCAGGACAAATCCAATCCGGCCAATTCCGGCCCCATCAGTCTACTCTCAATCATCAGCAAAGTGATGGAAGGTGTTGTCGACAGAGCTATCAAGCGCCACTTACTCACCTATAACTTGCTCACCGATGCCCAGTTTGGGTTCCGCTGGGACCACTCGGCTCCAGACCTCATTACAGCCTTGGTCCAAACATGGACAAAAGAGCTGAATTCCAGAGGTGAGGTGAGTGACTGCCCTCAACATCAAGGCAGCATTTGACCGAGTGTGGCATCAAGGAGCCCCAGTAAAACTGGTCAATGGGAATCAGGGGAAAACTCTCCACTGGCTGGAGTCATACCCAGCACAATGGAAGATGGTTGAGGTGGTTGAAGGTCATTCATCCCAGCCCCAGGACATCGCTGCAGGAGTTCCTCAGGGCAGTATCGTAGGCCCAACCATCTTCAGCTGCTCCATCAATGACCTTCCCTCCATCATAAGATCAGCAGTGGGGATGTTCGCTGATGACTGCACAGTGTTCACTTCCATTCACAACTCCTCAGATAATGGAGCAGTCCGTGCCCGCATACAGCAAGACCTGGACAACATTCAGGCTTGGGCTGATAAGTGGCAAGTAACATTCGCACCACACAAGTGCCAGGCAATGACTATCTCCAACAAGCAAGAGTCTGACCACCGCCCCTTGACATTCAACGGCATTACCATCACCGAATCCCCCACCATCAACATCCTGATCGCCATTGACCAGAAACTTAACTGGACCAGCCACATAAATACTGTGGCCACAAGAGCGGGTCAGAGGCTGGGTATTCTGTGGTGAGTGTCTCACCTCCTGACTCCCCAAAGCCTCTCCACCATCTACAACCCACAAGTCAGGAGTGTGATGGAACACTCCCCACTTGCCTGGATGAGTTGCAGCTCCAACAACACTCGAGAAGCTCGACACCATCCAGGACAAAGCAGCCCCGCTCGATGGGCCACGCTCCCCACCACCTTCAACACTCACTCCCTCCACCACCGGCGCACCGTGGCTGCAGTGTGCACCGTCCACAAGATGCACCGCGGCAACTCGCCAAGGCTTCTTCGGCAGCACCTCCCAAACCCGCGACCTCAACCGCCTAGAAGGTCAAGGGCAGCAGGTCCATGGGAACACCACCCCCTCCACGTTCCCCTCCCAGTCACACACCATCCCGACTTGGAAATATATCGGCCGTTCCTCCATCGTCGCTGGGTCACAATCCTGGAACTCCCTCCCTAACAGCACTGTGGGAGCACCTTCACCACACGGACTGCAGCGGTTCAAGGAGGCGGCTCACCACCACCTTCTCAAGGGGCAATTAGGGACGGGCAATAAATGCCGGCCTTGCCAGCGATGCCCACATCCCAGGAGCGAATAAAAAAAATAGGAGGGGGCCAAGGACAGATCCTTGGGGGGGCACCAGAGGTAACGATGTGGGGGTGGGAAGAGAAGCCGTTGCAGGAGGTTCTCGGGCTACGATTCGATGGATAAGAATGGAACCAGGCGAGTGCAGTCCCACCTAGCTGGACGATGGAGGAGAGGTGTTGAAGGAGGGTGGAGTGGTCAAACGTGTCAAAGGCTGCAGACAGGTCCAGGAGGACGAGGAGGGATATAGTCTACCTTTGTCACAGTTACAGAGGATGTCATTTGTGACTTTGATGAGAGCTGTTTCGGTCCTGTGGCAGGGGCGGAAGCCGGACTGGAGAGATTCAAACATGGCGTTGTGGGAAGAGGCAGAGGCGACCGAACGGATGGTCTCAATCTTAGAGACTAAGAAATCCATGAGCTCCTCACACTTATTGTCGGAGGTGAGGGTGGTGACTGGGGAGTGAGGTTTAAGGAGACGGTTAACAGTGGAGAATAGGAGCCGGTGTGGGGGGTTATCTTTACATTCCAGAATGATTGTGGAATAGGGGGCGATTTTGTCAGATAATGCTCTCTGTGGGCCAGCCAGATCTGGTGGTGAATTGCTCAACCAGTTGTCCACCATATCCGTTCAAGTCTGCGTCCCTTCGACTTGAGGGAGTGAAGATCAGGGCTGTACCGGGGGGAACGACCAGGATCGGAGTCATTGTTCTAACAGGGACTGGGGCATGAAAGGTGGAGGTGAGGGTGTTGGTTGAGCAGATCGGTGGCTGCAGAAGTGTCACGGTGAATGGAGGGTCAGAGGCTGGACAGTTGGGAGTTCCTGAGTGCAGGTGTAAGAGAGTCGGGAGGGAGATATTTCCAGGGGCGGACACAGGAGGAGGTAGGGTGGGGGGAGGGGGGAGGGGGATGTGGGTGGAGAGCGAGACAAGGAAGTGGTCAGAGATGGCCTTATCTGCGACCGACACGATGGGAGTAGGGAGGCCACGAGAGATGGCAAGGTCGAGGGGGTGGCCATGAATATGGGTTGGGGAGTTCTCATGGAGGGGCAGATTGAGGGAGGGCAGGAGGCTGGTGAACTCAAAAGGAGGGAGAGCGTGGGGAGTCGAGATGGAGGTGGAAATCACCGAGGGTGAGAAGTTGCTCGATGCAGAGGCTGAGGGAGGGAAGCAGTTGAGGAGATCTCCGTGATAAAATGTTTATGGTACGTGGGAGGGCGGGAGAGCAGGGGAATTGTAACAGAGGTGTGAGGGGTGGGATAGGCCGAGATGCCCAGAGGAGGAGCAGGGGGACGGACCTGGGGGGTGATTGGGTGATGAGAGCTATACTGCCACCACGGCGGTCTGCGGCGGGCCAAGGGGCGGGTAGGCTTCATTTAAATACTCAGTTCCCTCAGTACCGCCCCTCCGACAGTGCGGCGCTCCCTCAGTACTGCCCCTCCGACAGTGCAGCACACTGTCAGTACCGCCCCTCCGACAGTGCGGCGCTCCCTCAGTACTGCCCCTCCGACAGTGCAGCACACTGTCAGTACTGCCCCTCCGACAGTGCGGCGCTCCCTCAGTACTGCCCCTCCGACAGTGCGGCACTCCCTCAGTACCGCCCCTCCGACACTCCCTCAGCACCGCCCCTCCGACAGTGCGGCGCTCCCTCAGCACCGCCCCTCCGACACTCCCTCAGTACCGCCCCTCCGACAGTGCGGCGCTCCCTCAGCACCGCCCCTCCGACACTCCCTCAGCACTGCACTGGGAGTGTTGGGCCTAGATTTTTGTGCTCGAGTCTCTGGAGTGGGCCTTGAACCGAGAGCCTTCTAACTTGGCGGCGAGGATGTGACCCACTCAGCCGCCGCTGGAAAGGTGGTGGTGGGGTTTTGGGGCAGAAGCAGGAACCCTGGGGGTGGGGCTGGGTGCTGTTATTGTCTTTCTATTGTCCCTAAAAGCTCCCCGAGCCACCTCCCGGAACTCTCAGGCAGACGCCGGCAGTAAGAAATAGACAGGAATATTTATTACATTTACAGGCGACATGAGAGAGGACATAAAAATCAGAATTTACAAACCGAGTTCTGTACAGAGTTCGCTTCCGTTAAAATACAAACGGGTCTGTGCTGCACCGCTCCTTTGCCGAGTCGGCCTGGCGACATCCCCCGCTTGCTGAAAGCAGCCTCAAGTTGTGGATCGAGAGACAGCAGGCCGGCTCACCGAGGACCAGGTGCGGGGTGCACAGCCCGTGCGTCTGTGCGTAAAAAAAGACACTGCTCGTGGCCTCCTCTCGTGGACACAAAATAGCACCTCCTGCAACGACAGACACAACACGTTTATTGGCAAATCAGAAAAAGTACAGGCAGTTTTCAGACTGTCGAGCGAAGCAGGAGGTAACTCTCGCTCTTCAATGGTGAGGGCAGGGGGGGTGGGGGAGCCCCGCACTTCATCGGGGTTACATAAGAAATGGGAGCAGGCCATTCGGCCCCTCGAGCATTCAACGCAAAACCTGGATTTCTCCAGCCCCCGTCACAACCACCGGGCGTCTCAAAGCGCTTCACAGACAATCAAGTGCATTTCTTCAACGGCAGTCACTGTTGCAATGTGGGAAACGCGGCAGTCAATTTGCGCACAGCAAGCTCCCACACAGAGCGCTGCGATAACGACCCAGATCATGTGTTTTTGTGATGTTGGTCGAGGGATAAATATCGGCCCCAGGACACCGGAGAGAACTCCTCCCTGCTCCTCTTCAAAATCGTGCCCTGGGATCTTTTCATCCACCTGAGGGGGCAGACGGGGCCTCGGTTTAATGTCTCATCCCAAAAGATGGCATCTCCGATAGTGCAGCGCTCTCTCAGTACCACCCCTCCGACAGTGCAGCACACTGTCAGTACTGCCCCTCCGACAGTGCAGCACACTGTCAGTACTGCCCCTCCGACAGTGCAGCACACTGTCAGTACTGCCCCTCCGACAGTGCGGCGCTCCCTCAGTACTGCCCCTCCGACAGTGCGGCGCTCCCTCGGTACTGCCCCTCCGACAGTGCGGCGCTCCCTCGGTACTGCCCCTCCGACAGTGCGGCGCTCCCTCAGTACCGCCCCTCCGACAGTGCGGCGCTCCCTCAGTACCGCCCCTCTGAAAGTGCGGCGCTCCCTCAGTACCACCCCTCCGACAGTGCGGCGCTCTCTCAGTACCGCCCCTCCGACAGTGCGGCGCTCCCTCAGTACTGCCCCCTCCGACAGTGCGGTGCTCCCTCAGTACTGCCCCCTCCGACAGTGCGGGGCTCCCTCAGTACCACCCCTCCGACAGTGCGGCGCTCTCTCAGTACCGCCCCTCCGACAGTGCGGCGCTCCTTCAGTACTGCCCGCTCCGACAGTGCGGGGCTCCCTCAGTACCGCCCCTCCGACAGTGCGGCGCTCTCTCAGTACCGCCCCTCCGACAGTGCGGCGCTCTCTCAGTACCGCCCCTCCGACAGTGCGGCGCTCTCTCAGTACCGCCCCTCCGACAGTGCGGCGCTCTCTCAGTACCGCCCCTCAGACAGTGCAGCGCTCCCTCAGTATTGCACTGGGAGTGTCAGCCTACATTTACGTGCTCAAGTCCCTGGAGTTTGTCTTGAACCCACAACCTTCTGACACAAAGTGTGCTGCCCACTGAGCCACCCCTCTTCCTCTCGCTCCATCTCCATAACCCTCTATTCCCTTCTCCCAGTGTGTTTATCCAGCGTCCCCTTAAATGCATCGATACTATTCGCCTCAACCCCTCCCTGTGGCAGCGAGTTCCACATTCTCACCACTCTCTGGGTAAAGGGGTTTCTCCTGAATTCCTCATTGGATAGCTTGGTGACGATCTTATATTGATGGCCCCCTGGTTCTGGTCTCCCCCACACCAGTGGACACACCATCTCTACGTCTACCCGATTGAACCCTTTTGTAATCGTAAAGACCTCGATCGGGTCACCCCTTGGCCTTCTAGGACGATACCAGAAATGCGAGGGTATACAGATCAGGAAAGGATGAACAGGCTGGGTCTCTTTTCTCTGGAAAAGAAAAGGTTGAGGGGTGACCTAATAGAGGTCTTTAAAATGATGAAAGGTTTTGATCGAGTGGATACAGAGAGAATGTTTCCACTTGTGGGGAAGAGCATAACTAGAGGCCATCAATATAAGATCGTCACCCAGAAACCCAATGGGGAATTCAGGAGAAACTTCTTGACCCAGAGAGCGGTGAGAATGTGGAACTCGCTGCCACAGGGAGGGGTTGAGGTGAATAGTATCGAGGCATTTAAGGGGAGGCTGGACAAGTATATGGGGGAGAAGGGAATAGAGGGTTATGGAGACAGAGTTAGATGGGGAAAGACGGGAGGAGGCTCGAGTGGAGCATAAACGCCGGCATGGACTGGTTGGGCCGAACGGCCCGTTACTGTGCCGTATATCCGGTGTAATCCAGGGCACCGCACTTTAGGAAGGACATGAAGGCTTGGCGAGGGTGCACAAGAGATTTACTGGAATGGCTCCAGGGGTGAGGGACTTCAGTGACGGGGAGAGACTGGAGAAGCTGGGGTTGTTCTCCTCGGAGCAGAGAAGGTTAAGCGGGAGATTTGATCGAGATGTTCACAATCACGAGAGGTTTCGATCGAGGTAATTCACTTTTGGAGAGTACAGGACAGAAACAGCGAGACACTGGGAGTCTCCGGGGTTTGCTCTCCGCGCAGACGGCTACACGCGGGTTATCGCGCACCGGCGGGCGGGCTCGGGGCCCACTGACCTTCACCGCTCCTTGTTAGACCGCAGGTCGGTGGTGACGGGGTCGTGCTGTATGGTCTGATGCAGCATCAACGCCAGGAGTCCGGCACGGTTCGCCATCGCCATCCTCACGTTCCGCTCCTGCTCGAATAACTCGTCCAACTTGTACCACTGTCACACAGTAAGGGTTAAAGGTCAGTCAGTGACACAGGGCGCTGGGGGAGAGGGGTTACTGAGTGACAGTGTGAGGGAGCTGGATTAACATCAGTAGAGATACAGTCAGTAACACAGGGTGCTGGGGGGAGAGGGGTTACTGAGTGACAGTGTGAGGGAGCTGGATTAACATCAGTACAGATACAGTCAGTGACACAGGGCGCTGGGGGAGAGGGGTTACTGAGTGACAGTGTGAGGGAGCTGGATTAACATCAGTACAGATACAGTCAGTAACACAGGGTGCTGGGGGGAGAGGGGTTACTGAGTGACAGTGTGAGGGAGCTGGATTAACATCAGTAGAGATACAGTCAGTAACACAGGGTGCTGGGGGAGAGGGGTTCCTGAGTGACAGTGTGAGGGAGCTGGATTAACATCAGTACAGATACAGTCAGTAACACAGGGTGCTGGGGGAGAGGGGTTCCTGAGTGACAGTGTGAGGGAGCTGGATTAACAACAGTACAGATACAGTCAGTAACACAGGGCGCTGGGGGAGAGGGGTTACTGAGTGACAGTGTGAGGGAGCTGGATTAACATCAGTACAGATACAGTCAGTAACACAGGGTGCTGGGGGAGAGGGGTTACTGAGTGACAGTGTGAGGGAGCTGGATTAACATCAGTCGAGATACAGTCAGTAACACAGGGCGCTGGGGGAGAGGGGTTACTGAGTGACAGTGTGAGGGAGCTGGATTAACATCAGTACAGATACAGTCAGTAACACAGGGCGCTGGGGGAGAGGGGTTACTGAGTGACAGTGTGAGGGAGCTGGATTAACATCAGTACAGATACAGTCAGTAACACAGGGCGCTGGGGGAGAGGTTACTGAGTGACAGTGTGAGGGAGCTGGATTAACATCAGTACAGATACAGTCAGTGACACAGGGTACTGGGGGAGAGGGGTTACTGAGTGACAGTGTGAGGGAGCTGGATTAACATCAGTACAGATACAGTCAGTGACACAGGGTACTGGGGGAGAGGGGTTACTGAGTGACAGTGTGAGGGAGCTGGATTAACATCAGTACAGATACAGTCAGTGACACAGGGTACTGGGGGAGAGGGGTTACTGAGTGACAGTGTGAGGGAGCTGGATTAACATCAGTACAGATACAGTCAGTAACACAGGGAGCTGGAGGAGAGGGGTTACTTAGTGACAGTGTGAGGGCGCTGGATTAACATCAGTACAGATACAGTCAGTAACACAGGGCGCTTGGGGAGAGGGGTTACTGAGTGACAGTGAGAGGGAGCTGGATTAACATCAGTACAGATACAGTCAGTAACACAGGGCGCTGGGGGAGAGGGGTTACTGAGTGACAGTGTGAGGGAGCTGGATTATCAGAACATAAGAACATAAGAATTAGGAACAGGAGTAGGCCATCCAGCCCCTCGAGCCTGCTCCGCCATTCAACAAGATCATGGCTGATCTGGCCGTGGACTCAGCTCCACTTACCCGCCCGCTCCCCGTAACCCTTAATTCCCTTATTGCTTAAAAATCTATCTATCTGTGACTTGAAAACATTCAATGAGCTAGCCTCAACTGCTTCCTTGGGCAGAGAATTCCACAGATTCACAACCCTCTGGTAGAAGAAATTCCTTCTCAACTCGGTTTTAAATTGGCTCCCCCGTATTTTGAGGCTGTGCCCCCTAGTTCTAGTCTCCCCGACCAGTGGAAACAACCTCTCTGCCTCTATCTTGTCTATCCCTTTCATTATTTTAAATGTTTCTATAAGATCACCCCTCATCCTTCTGAACTCCAACGAGTAAAGACCCAGTCTACTCAATCTATCATCATAAGGTAACCCCCTCATCTCCGGAATCAGCCTCGTGAATCATTTCTGTACCCCCTCCAAAGCTAGTATATCCTTCCTTAAGTAAGGTGACCAAAACTGCACGCAGTACTCCAGGTGCAGCCTCACCAATACCCTGTACTGTTGCAGCAGGACCTCCCTGCTTTTGTACTCCATCCCTCTCGCAATGAAGGCCAACATCCCAGTCGCCTTCCTGATTACCTGCTGCACCTGCAAACTAACTTTTTGTGATTCATGTACAAGGACCCCCAGGTCCCTCTGCACCACAGCATGTTGTAATTTCTCCCCATTCAAATAATATTCCCTTTTACTGTTTTTTTTCCCCAAGGTGGATGACCTCACACTTTCCGACATTGTATTCCATCTGCCAAACCTTAGCCCATTCGCTTAACCTATCCAAATATCCTTGCAGCCTATCTGAGTCCTCTACAAAACCCGCTTTCCCACTAATCTTAGTGTCATCTGCAAATTTTGTTACACTACACTCTGTCCCCTCCTCTAGGTCATCTATGTATATTGTAAACAGTTGTGGTCCCAGCACTGATCCCTGTGGCACACCACTAACCACTGATTTCCAACTGGAAAAGGACCCATTTATCCCGACTCTCTGTTTTCTGTTCGCCAGCCAATTCTCTATCCATGCCAATACATTTCCTCTGACTCCGCGTACCTTTATCTTCTGCAGTAACCTTTTGTGTGGCACCTTATCGAATGCCTTTTGGAAATCTAAATACACCACATCCATCAGTACACCTCTATCCACCATGCTCGTTATATCCTCAAAGAATTCCAGTAAATTAGTTAAACATGATTTCCCCTTCATGAATCCATGCTGCGTCTGCTTGATTGCACTATTCCTATCCAAATGTCCCGCTATTTCTTCCTTAATGATAGTTTCAAGCATTTTCCCCACTACAGATGTTAACCTAACCGGCCTATAGTTACCTGCCTTTTGTCTGCCCCCTTTTTTAAACAGAGGCGTTACATTAGCTGCTTTCCAATCTGCTGGTACCTCCCCAGAGTCCAGAGAATTTTGGTAGATTATAACGAATGCATCTGCTATAACTTCCGCCATCTCTTTTAATACCCTGGGATGCATTTCATCAGGACCAGGGGACTTGTCTACCTTTAATCCCATTAGTCTGTCCAGCACTACCCCCCCTAGTGATAGTGATCATCTCAAGGTCCTCCCTTCCCACATGCCTATGACCAGCAATTTTTGGCATGGTTTCTGTGTCTTCCACTGTGAAGACCAAAGCAAAATAATTGTTTAAGGTCTCAGCCATTTCCACATTTCCCATTATTAAATCCCCCTTTTCATCTTCTAAGGGACCAACATTTACTTTAGTCACTCTTTTCCGTTTTATATATCTGTAAAAGCTTTTCCTATCTGTTTTTATGTTTTGCGCAAGTTTACCTTCGTAATCTATCTTCCCTTTCATTATTGCTTTTTTAGTCATTCTTTGCTGTTGCTTAAAATCTTCCCAATCCTCTAGTTTCCCACTAACCTTGGCCACCTTATACGCATTCGTCTTTGATTTGATACTTTCCTTTATTTCCTTGGTTATCCACGGCTGGTTATCTCTTCTCTTGCCGCCCTTCTTTTTCACTGGAATATATTTTTGTTGCGCATTATGAAAGAGCTCCTTAAAAGTCCTCCACTGTTCCTCAATTGTGCCACCGTTTAGTCCTTGTTTCCAGTCTACTTTAGCCAACTCAGCCCTCATCCCACTGTAGTCCCCTTTGTTTAAGCATAGTACTCTCGTTTCTGACACAACTTCCTCATCCTCAATCTGTATTACAAATTCAACCATATTGTGATCACTCATTCCGAGAGGATCTTTTACTAGGAGATCGTTTATTATTCCTGTCTCATTACACAGGACCAGATCCAAAATGGCTTGCTCCCTTGTAGGCTCTGTTACATACTGTTCTAAGAAACAATCCCGCATGCATTCTATGAATTCCTCCTCCAGGCTACCCCCTGCGATTTGATTTGACCAATCGATATGTAGGTTAAAATCCCCCATAACTACTGCCGTTCCTTTTTCACATGCCTCCATTATTCCCTCGATAAACATCAGTACAGATACAGTCAGTAACACAGGGCGCTGGGGGAGAGGGGTTACTGAGTGACAGTGTGAGGGAGCTGGATTAACATCAGTACAGATACAGTCAGTAATACAGGGTGCTGGGGGAGAGGGGTTACTGAGTGACAGTGTGAGGGAGCTGGATTAACATCAGTACAGATACAGTCAGTAACATAGGGCGCTGGGGGAGAGGGGTTACTGAGTGACAGTGTGAGGGAGCTGGATTAACATCAGTCGCGATACAGTCAGTAACACAAGGTGCTGGGGGAGAGGGGTTACTGAGTGACAGTGTGAGGGAGCTGGATTAACATCAGTACAGATACAGTCAGTAACACAGGGCGCTGGGGGAGAGGTGTTACTGAGTGACAGTGAGGGGGAACTGGATTAACATCAGTACAGATACAGTCAGTAACACAGGGCGCTGGGGGAGAGGTGTTACTGAGTGACAGTGTGAGGGAGCTGGATTAACATCAGTACAGATACAGTCAGTAACACAGGGTGCTGGGGGAGAGGGGTTACTGAGTGACAGTGTGAGGGAGCTGGATTAACATCAGTACAGATACAGTCAGTGACACAGGGCGCTGGGGGAGAGGGGTTACTGAGTGACAGTGTGAGGGAGCTGGATTAACATCAGTACAGATACAGTCAGTAACACAGGGTGCTGGGGGAGAGGGGTTACTGAGTGACAGTGTGAGGGAGCTGGATTAACATCAGTAGAGATACAGTCAGTAACACAGGGTGCTGGGGGAGAGGGGTTACTGAGTGACAGTGTGAGGGAGCTGGATTAACATCAGTACAGATACAGTCAGTGACACAGGGCGCTGGGGGAGAGGGGTTACTGAGTGACAGTGTGAGGGAGCTGGATTAACATCAGTACAGATACAGTCAGTAACACAGGGTGCTGGGGGAGAGGGGTTACTGAGTGACAGTGTGAGGGAGCTGGATTAACATCAGTACAGATACAGTCAGTAACACAAGGTGCTGGGGGAGGGGGGTTACTGAGTGACAGTGTGAGGGAGCTGGATTAACATCAGTACAGATACAGTCAGTAATACAGGGTGCTGGGGGAGGGGGGTTACTGAGCGTGTTGCGGGGGAGACGCGGGGACACGTACCACGCGCACGCGCTCCAGGTCCACCTCCGCCCTTCGCAGCTTCTCCCAGCAGTAGTGTTTGTTGCACTTGCGTTTGGCCACTCGGCAGAAATCGCCCGTCAGCTCGAAGACATCCTTCACCATCGGGCAGCCGCACACCTCATCCACGGAGATCTGGGAATCAACCGCAC
This sequence comes from Pristiophorus japonicus, assembly GCF_044704955.1. NCBI lineage: Eukaryota > Metazoa > Chordata > Chondrichthyes > Pristiophoridae > Pristiophorus > Pristiophorus japonicus. The sequence goes on along the minus strand of NW_027251722.1, from coordinate 21,233 downwards.
GGGGTTAGATACAGAGTAAAGCTCCCTCTACACTGTCCCCATCAAACACTCCCAGGGCAGGTACAGCACAGGGTTAGATACAGAGTAAAGCTCCCTCTACACTGTCCCATCAAACAACCGCAGGGCAGGTACAGGGGGTTAGATTCAGAGTAAAGCTCACTCTACACTGTCCCATCAAACACTCCCAGGGCAGGTACAGGGGGTTAGATACAGAGTAAAGCTCCCTCTACACTGCCCCATCAAACACTCCCAGGGCAGGTACAGCACGGGGTTAGATACAGAGTAAAGCTCCCTCTACACTGTCCCATCAAACACTCCCAGGGCAGGTACAGGGGGTTAGATACAGAGTAAAGCTCCCTCTACACTGTCCCATCAAACACTCCCAGGGCAGGTACAGCACGGGGTTAGATACAGAGTAAAGCTCCCTCTACACTGTCCCATCAAACACTCCCAGGGCAGGTACAGGGGGTTAGATACAGAGTAAAGCAGAGGTTGAAGCAGCAGGACGTTACCTTGGGGTCTCGCGAATGCTCAGGACACAGGACCTGCAGCCTCTTGCAGTAGGTCTTGCTCTGGGTGTTGTACACGTCGCAGAATAGTCGCGTGGCCCTGCGGAGGGAGAGAGAGAGAGAACGTCAGCGTTAGCGGCAGGGTCATCGTCCCCTGCTCCCCACAGGCTCCGTGGACAGGAGGGTTGCCGGCTGCACGCACACAGTGCAGGCTGGGGGAAGTGTTCGGGCAGGAAAGGGGGCAGAGATAATAATGGGCAGGCTGGTCAACAGAGAGAGAGGAGTCGCTCAGCTTTCTGACGGGGTGCAATCCTAAGCCAGTGTCGCCCTGACCATCTCCCGCACCACACAGACAGCAATAAACCTTCCTCCTCCTCTCCCCTCCCAGCATCAAACGCCCCTCAACGGGCAGTCTCTCTCTCCGTTACCCTCCCTCGAAGAGACAGCTCTGTGCCCAGTTACCCCCCCTCCCCTCGAAGGGGCAGCTCTGTGTCCAGTTACCCCCCCCCTCCCCTCGAAGGGACTGCTCTGTGCCCAGTTACCCCCCCTCCCCTCGAAGGGGCAGCTCTGTGCCCAGTTACCCCCCCTCCCCTCGAAGGGGCAGCTCTGTGCCCAGTTACCCCCCTCCCCTCGAAGGGGCAGCTCTGTGCCCAGTTACCCCCCGTCCCCTCGAATGGACAGCTCTGTGCCCAGTTACCCCCCTCCCCTCGAATGGACAGCTCTGTGCCCAGTTACCCCCCCCCCTCGAAGGGACAGCTCTGTGCCCAGTTACCCCCCCCTCCCCTCGAAGGGGCAGCTCTGTGCCCAGTTACCCCCCCCTCCCCTCGAAGGGGCAGCTCTGTGCCCAGTTACCCCCCCCTCGAAGGGACAGCTCTGTGCCCAGTTACCCCCCCTCCCCTCGAAGGGGCAGCTCTGTGCCCAGTTACCCCCCCCTCGAAGGGACAGCTCTGTGCCCAGTTACCCCCCCTCCCCTCGAAGGGACAGCTCTGTGCCCAGTTACCCCCCCTCCCCTCGAAGGGGCAGCTCTGTGTCCAGTTACCCCCCCTCCCCTCGAAGGGGCAGCTCTGTGTCCAGTTACCCCCCCTCCCCTCGAAGGGGCAGCTCTGTGTCCAGTTACCCCCCCTCCCCTCGAAGGGACAGCTCTGTGCCCAGTTACCCCCCTCCCCTCGAAGGGGCAGCTCTGTGCCCAGTTATCCCCCCTGCCCTCGAATAGACAGCTGTGTCCAGTTATCCCCCTCCCCTCGAAGGGGCAGCTCTGTGCCCAGTTACTCACCCCTCCCCTCGAAGGGGCAGCTCTGTGCCCAGTTACTCACCCCTCCCCTCGAAGGGACAGCTCTGTGCCCAGTTACCCCCCTCCCCTCGAAGGGGCAGCTCTGTGCCCAGTTACCCCCCCTCCCCTCGAAGGGGCAGCTCTGTGCCCAGTTACTCACCCCTCGATGCGGGTTGGGTACATGGATCCAAACGACGTCTGACTCTCGTACTGCAAGTGAAAGAGAGAGAGAGAGAGAGGGTGAGTGACAATGGAGAGTGTGCATCCTGCGTATAAAGTGGTCTCCCCCACCCCTCTATTCCCGGTGGGGAGGAGGCAGGGCAGTACCATTACATCTGGCCACTGGAGGGAACAGGACTGTATGCTCTGCAGTGCGACATATCCTCTGACAGCGAGATGGCCAAGTGACGGGGTGGGGGGGGAAAATCATAGAATGATGTAGCACAGAAAGAGGCCATTCAGCCCCTCGAGCCCAGTGCTGTGCCGGCTCTGTGACAGAGCGACCCCAATCAGTCCCACACTCCCCCCTGCCCTTTCCCCACAGCCCGGCACATGTCCCCTTCCAGTATTTATCCAATTCCCCGGTTTGAAAGTCACGATCGAATCTGCTCCCACCGAGCTTTCAGGCAGCGCGTTCCCGATCACAACAACTCGCTGCGTAAACACATTCTTCCCCATCTCCCCCTCTGGTTCCATCGCCGATTATCGTCAATCTGTGTCCCTCTGGTTACCCGCCCTCCTGCCCCCCGGGGAACAGCTTCTCCCGATCCACTCGATCAAAAACCCCTCGTCATTGTGAACACCTCGATTAAATCTCCCCTCAACCTTCTCTGCTCCGAGGAGAACAACCCCGGCTTCTCCAGTCTCTCCCCGTCACTGAGGGCCCTCATCCCCCGGGACCATTCTGGGGAATCTCCTCCAACCAGTGATTTATAAAGATTTAGCATAACTTCCTTGCTTTTGTGCTCTATATCTCTGTTTATAAAGCCCAGAATCATGTGTGCTTTTTCAACAGCTTTCTCAACCTGCCCTGTCACCTTAAAAGATTTGCGTACAAACATTCCCAGGTCTCTCTGTTCCTGCAGCCCCTTTAGTTTATGCAGGTTGAACCTTCCTTATCTGGATCAGGGATTTTTTCCGAACGAGGGGTGGTCGCGTTAAATCGGATGGTGCAGGTACTGAGCAAGGGGATATCAGGGCTGGCTGACTTGGGGCTGGGAGTGCGGCAGAGAGACCATTGGGGGGGTGGGGGGTGGGGCAGTGTATCGCGGGGTCGGGGCAGCGATTGCGGGAGTCGGCAGCGAGGAAGGACTTCAATTTGTTCACGTCGGAGCTCTGCGCACGCGCCGCCCGGTGGCCGGGAATGGTTCTGGACGAGGGGTGGTTCTGGATAAGAGAGTTCTGGATAAGGGAGGTTTGACCTGTACTGCCTCTTCGCATTCTTCCGACCAGAATCAGCACCTCACACTTCTCTGCGTTAAATTGTGTCTGCCACAAGTTTGCCCATTTCACGAGTCTATGTGCTCCTGAAGTTGGTTACTATTCTCCTCACTGTTTACTACACACCTGAGTTTCTTATCATCTGCAAACTTTGAAATGATGCCCTGTACACCCAAGTCCAGGTCATGAATATATCAAAAATACTTGTAGACTGAAAAACAACATGCTACCACTGACCCTTAAATCCCATGGGCTTCAGTTTTGCTAACAAGACTATCATGTGGCACTTTGTCAAACACCTTTTGAAAGTCCATACACACAACATCCGCCGCACTACCCTCATCAACATGCTCCGTGACTTCTCCAATGCAATTCACCTTGCAGACAGTCTTCATCATCACAGGCAGTCCCTCGGAATCGAGGAAGACTTGCTTCCACTCCAAAAGTGAGTTCTCAGGTGACTGAACAGTCCAATACGGGGAACCACAGTCCCTGTCACAGGTGGGACAGACAGTGGTTGAGGGAAGGGGAGGGTGGGACTGGTTTGCCGCATGCTCCTTCCGCTGCCTGCGCTTGGTTTCTGCACGCTCTCGGCGACGAGACTCGAGGTGCTCAGCGCCTTCCCGGATGCACTTCCTCCACTTAGGGCGGATTGGTCTTTGGCCAAGGACTCCCAGGTGTCGGTGGGGATGTTGCACTTTATCAGGGAGGCTTTGAGGGTGCTCCCTGTAACGTTTCCTCTGCCCATCTTTGGCTCGTTTGCCGTGAAGGAGTTCCGAGTAGAGCGCTTGCTTTGGGAGTCTCGTGTCTGGGGCATGCGGACAATGTGGCCCTGCCCAGCGGAGCTGGTCGAGTGTGGTCAGTGCTTCGATGCTGGGGATGTTGGGCCTGGTCGAGGACGCTAACGTTGGTGCGTCTGTCCTCCCGGGGGATTTGTAGGATCTTGCGGAGACAGCGTTGGTGGTATTTCTCCAGCGACTTGAGGTGTCTACTGTACGTGGTCCATGTCTCTGAGCCATACAGGAGGGCGGGTATTACTACAACCCTGTAGACCATGAGCTTGGTGGCAGATCTGAGGGCCTGATCATCGAACTGCTGGCCAAGAACGGGGAGACACTCATCAAGGACACAGAGGCAGTCAGGACCCGCTGGAAGGAGCACTTCGAAGAACTCCTTTGGCAAACAGTATCTTCTCTCGACACTCACTCCTCTTGGTAACGGCGCTCAAATTTCTTTCCCCCACCTAATGTCCTCCCCAAGCTTGGTGCCAATCAACTGATTGCACACACACACATGCAAGCTGGCCACCAAAGGCCATCACCTCAAGGACAGCAAACCCGAACCTCGCAACCAGGGAGGGGAACAAGCTCCCAAGGCGAAGCATAGAAAATAGGTGCAGGAGTAGGCTATTCGGCCCTTCGAGCCTGCACCACCATTCAATATGATCATGGCTGATCATTCAACTTCAGTACCCCATTCCTGCTTTCTCTCCATACCCCTTGATCCTTTTAGCTGTAAGGGCCACATCTAACTCCCTTTTGAATATATCCAATGAACTGGCCTCAACAACTTTCTGTGGTAGAGAATTCCACAGGTTCACCACTCTCTGGGTGAAGAAGTTTCTCCTCATCTCGGTCCTAAATGGCTTACCCCTTATCCTTAGACTGTGACCCCTGGTTCTGGACTTCCCCAACATCGGGAACATTCTTCCTGCATCTAACCTGTCCAGTCCCGTCAGAATTTTATATGTTTCCATGAGATCCCCTCTCATTCTTTTAAATTCCAGTGAAGAAAAGCCCAGTCGATCCAGTCTTTCTTCATATGTCAGTCCTGCCATCCCAGGAATCAGTCTGGTGAACCTTCGCTGCACTCCCTCAATAGCAAGAATGTCCTTCCTCAGATTAGGAGACCAAAACTGAACACAATATTCCAGGTGAGGTCTCACTCAGGCCCTGTACAACTGCAGTAAGACCTCCCTGCTCCTATACTCAAATCCTCTCGCTATGAAGGGATGGGCCTTCACCGACCGTTGGAAGGGGGACAGATCCTTCAACAGAGGGAGCGGGTGGGGGTGGCTCCCTCCTGTCGGGCAGAGGCGAGGAGGGAGAAGAATGGCCAACAATAATCCATCGGGACCAGAGTATGGCCAGGGGAATCACTTGTGAGGCGAAGGACGGGTAAAGTCGTGAAATCTTACAGCACAGAAGAAGCCCATTGCCCTAATCGTTTCACAAGGTCCTGTCCTTTCATTCCTTCAAGGGGGACTGCAGAACAAGGGGACATAACCTTAAAATTAGAAGCCAGGCCATTCACAAAGCACATTTTCACAGACAATTGGCAGCGGGAATCTGAAACTCCATCCCACAAAAGGTTGTGGATGCTGGCGGCCAATTGGAGCTTTCAAGACAGATTTTCGTTGGATGAGAATATCAAGGGTCATGGAGAGAAGATGGAGATGTGGTACAGGTCAGCTATTCTAATGGAATTATGGAACAGGCTCGAGGGGGTGAACAGCCTCCTCCTGTTCCTAATGCAACAGGCTCGAGGGGCTGAATGACATTACTTTGAATCCGGAGCGGGGGGGCACTCTGGTGCGATAGAGGCACCAATCAGGAACGCCCCCACCCCCCACGCTCAGTCCCACCAGTTTGCGAGACAGTGGCAGAGTGGAACCCCAATGCTCTGACCCGCTTTATGGAACTTTCCCACAATGCAATTGGCTATCTTGTCTTCCTTCCCGATTAACCAATCGGAAGGGAGAAAACGATGGCACTGACAACAGTGAGCCAATCAGCAAAGAACGTATTTGCACACACAACACAGAGACAGACAATATTCTGAGCACTGTGTTGCCCTGGGTGGAACTGACTCCGGTACCTTGGCATAGCAACGTTCCATGTGTTTCAGGGCAGTTTTGGGATTGATGGGATGGCCACAGGACACACAGAAAATCTGGAAATCAGCCTCCTCGCTGTCGCCTTCGTTCACCTGTCAAAGGGAGAAGAGCAAGATTATGAGGCCTGGCTGGTGATGGCAACAACACATCTACAGGCACTGTGCACAATCCCAATCGACTCAACCTCTTCCCATTCACTCTCATTGTACACAATCCCAATGGACCAAAACCCCTTCCCATTCACTCCCAATGCACCCAGCCCCTTCCCATTCACTCCCACTGTACACAATACAAATGGACCCAACCCCTGCCCATTCACTCCCAATGCACCCAACCCCTTCCCATTCACTCCCACTATACACAATCCCAATGGACCCAACCCCTTCCCATTCACTCCCAATGCACCCAACCCCTTCCCATTCACTCCCACTATACACAATCCCAATGGACCCAACCCCTTCCCATTCACTCCCAGTGTACACAAAACAAATGGACCCAACCCCTTCCCATTCACTCCCAATGCACCCAACCCCTTCCCATTCACTCCCACTGAACACAATCCCAATGGACCCAACCCCTTCCCATTCACTCCCACTGTACACAATACAAATGGACCCAACCCCTTCCCATTCACTCCCACTGTACACAATACAAATGGACCCAACCCCTTCCCATTCACTCCCACTGTACACAATCCCAATGGACCCAACCCCTTCCCATTCACTCCCACTGTACACAATACAAATGGACCCAACCCCTTCCCATTCACTCCCAGTGTGCACAATCCCAATGGACCCAACCCCTTCCCATTCACTCCCACTGTACACAATCCCAATGGACCCAACCCATTCCCATTCACTCCCATTGTACACAATCTCACTGGACCCAAACCCCTTCCCATTCACTCCCACTGTACACAATCTCGATGGACCAAACCCCTTCCCATTCACTCCCATTGTACACAATCCCAATGGACCCAACCCCTTCCCATTCTCTCCCACTGTACACAATCTCACTGGACCCAACCCCTTCCCATTCACTCCCACTGTACACAATCCCACTGGACCTAAACCCCTTCCCATTCACTCCCATTGTACACAATCCCACTGGACCCAACCCCTTCCCATTCACTCCCAATGTACACAATCCCACTGGACCTAAACCCCTTCCCATTCACTCTCATTGTACACAATCCCAATGGACCCAACTCCTTCCCATTCACTCCCAGTGTGCACAGTCCCAATGGACCCAAACCCTTGCCATTCACTCCCAGTGTGCACAGTCTCAATGGACCCAACTCCTTCCCATTCACTCCCAGTGTGCACATTCCCAATGGACCCAAACCCCTTCCCATTCACTCCCATTGTACACAATCCAACGGACACAAACCCTTCCCATTCACTCCCACTGTACACAATCCCAATGGACCCAACCCCTTCCCATTCACTCCCACTGTACACAATCCCAATGGACCCAACCCCTTCCCATTCACTCCCACTGTACACAATACAAATGGACCCAACCCCTTCCCATTCACTCCCAGTGTGCACAATCCCAATGGACCCAACCCCTTCCCATTCACTCCCACTGTACACAATCCCAATGGACCCAACCCATTCCCATTCACTCCCATTGTACACAATCTCACTGGACCCAAACCCCTTCCCATTCACTCCCACTGTACACAATCTCGATGGACCAAACCCCTTCCCATTCACTCCCATTGTACACAATCCCAATGGACCCAACCCCTTCCCATTCTCTCCCACTGTACACAATCTCACTGGACCCAACCCCTTCCCATTCACTCCCACTGTACACAATCCCACTGGACCTAAACCCCTTCCCATTCACTCCCATTGTACACAATCCCACTGGACCCAACCCCTTCCCATTCACTCCCAATGTACACAATCCCACTGGACCTAAACCCCTTCCCATTCACTCTCATTGTACACAATCCCAATGGACCCAACTCCTTCCCATTCACTCCCAGTGTGCACAGTCCCAATGGACCCAAACCCTTGCCATTCACTCCCAGTGTGCACAGTCTCAATGGACCCAACTCCTTCCCATTCACTCCCAGTGTGCACATTCCCAATGGACCCAAACCCCTTCCCATTCACTCCCATTGTACACAATCCAACGGACACAAACCCTTCCCATTCACTCCCACTGTACACAATCCCAATGGACCCAACCCCTTCCCATTCACTCCCACTGTCCACAATCCAAATGGGCGCAACCCCTTCCATTCACTCCCAATGGACCCAACCCATTCACTCCCATTGTACACAATCTCACTGGACCCAAACCCCTTCCCTCTCATTGTACATTCCCAATGGACCCAACCCCTTCCCATTCACTCCCACTGTACACAATCCCAATGGACCCAAACCCTTCCCATTCACTCCCATTGTACACAATCCCAATGGACCCAACCCCTTCCCATTCACTCCCAGTGTACACAATCCCAATGGACCCAACCCCTTCCCATTCACTCCCACTGTACACAATCCCAATGGCCTTGACCCCCCCCCCATTCCCTCGCACTGCCCTGCGCCCCGCTCACCTCCTCGTCCTCCTTGATGGACTGCTGCTTGGCCTTGGCAATGATGGTCTCCAGCTCGTGGAACTTGCGCTCCATCTCCTGCAGCTTGCAGCGGGCCTGCTGCTGGTCCCTTCGGATCTTCTCCAGCAGCTTCTTGCCGTGCTCCTCGGCGATGCAGGGGCTCTGCTGCCACTGCTGGATGCGCTGCGGCAGGATCTCGTAGATGCGGCTGCGGAGCGAGCACAGCGCACGGGCGGTCACGGAGAGGGCTGGGGCGCGCGCACCGGAAAGGTGCATTTACAGGCCGCCCGAGGAGCAGAAATCAGACAAAACCTGACACCCAGCCAGAGGAGGAGATGTTAGGGACAGGTCACTAAAAACTGGGTCACTTTTGAGGGAGAAAATGAAAGAAGCTCCCACTCACAGCAATGTGATAATCACCAGAGACTCTGTTGTGGTGATGTTGGTCAAGGGATTATTATCGGCCCCAGGACACCGGGGAGAACTCCCCCTGCTCGTCTTCCAATAGTGGCCCCGGGATCTTTTACATTCACCCGAGAGGGCAGACAGGGGCCTCGGTTTAATGTCTCATCCGAAAGACGGCGCCTCCGACAGTGCAGCACTCCCTCAGTACTGCCTCTCCGACAGTGCGGCACTCCCTCAGTACCGCCCCTCCGACAGTGCAGCACTCCCTCAGTACCGCCCCTCCGACAGTGCGGCGCACCCTCAGTACTGCCCCCTCCGACAGTGCGGCGCTCCCTCAGTACTGCCCCTCCGACAGTGCGGCACTCCCTCAGTACTGCCCCTCCGACAGTGCGGCGCTTCCTCAGTACCGCCCCTCCGACAGTGCGGCGCTCCCTCAGTACTGCCCCTCCGACAGTGCGGGGCTCCCTCAGTACTGCCCCTCCGACAGTGCGGCGCTCCCTCAGTACTGCCCCTCCGACAGTGCGGCGCTCCCTCAGTACTGCCCCTCCCTCAGTACCGCCCCTCCGACAGTGCGGCGCTCCCTCAGCACTGCACTGGGAATGTTCGCCTCAAATTTTTGTGCGGAGAGGTTTAGGAAGATAATTCCAGAGCTCGGAACCCAGGCAGCTAAAGGCACGGCCGCCAACGGTGGAGCGATGGAAATCGGGGGATGTGCAAGAGGCCAGAATTGGAGGAAAGCAGAGATATCGTAGGGATGTAGGGGTTGGAGGAGGTTACAGAGATAGGGAGGGGTGTAGGGGCTGGAGGAGGTTACAGAGATAGGGAGGGGTGTAGGGGCTGGAGGAGGTTACAGAGATAGGGAGGGGTGTCGGGGCTGGAAGGGATTACAGAGATAGGGAGGGTGTAGGGCTGGAGGAGGTTACAGAGATAGGGAGGGGTGTAGGGCTGGAGGAGGTTACAGAGATAGGGAGGGGGGTAGGGGCTGGAGGGGGTTACAGAGATGGGGAGGGATGTAGGGGTTGGAGGAGGTTACAGAGATAGGGAGGGGTGTAGGGCTGGAGGGGGTTACAGAGATAGGGAGGGGGGTAGGGGCTGGAGGGGGTTACAGAGATAGGGAGGGGTGTAGGGGGTTACAGAGATAGGGAGTGGTGTAGGGAGTGGTGTAGGGGCTGGAGGAGGTTACAGATAGGGAGGTGTGTAGGGGCTGGAGGAGGTTACAGAGATAGGGAGGGGTGTAGGGGCTGGAAGGGGTTACAGAGATAGGAAGGGGTGTAGGGGCTGGAGGAGGTTACAGAGATAGGGAGAGGTGTAGGGGCTGGAGGAGGTTACAGAGATAGGGAGGGGTGTCGGGGCTGGAAGGGGTTACAGAGATAGGGAGGGGTGTAGGGGCTGGAGGAGGTTACAGAGATAGGGAGGGGTGTAGGGGCTGGAGGAGGTTACAGAGATAGGGAGGGGTGTAGGGGCTGGAAGGGGTTACAGAGATAGGGAGGGGTGTCGTAGCTGGAGGAGGTTACAGAGATAGGGAGGGGTGTAGGGGCTGGAGGTGGTTACAGAGATAGGGAGGGGTGTAGGGGCTGGAGGAGGTTACAGAGATAGGGAGGGGTGTAGGGGCTGGAGGAGGTTACAGAGATAGGGAGGGGTGTAGGGGCTGGAGGAGGTTACAGAGATAGGGAGAGGTGTAGGGGCTGGAGGTGGTTACAGAGATAGGGAGGGGTGTAGGGGCTGGAGGTGGTTACAGAGATAGGGAGGGGTGTAGGTTACAGAGATAGGGAGAGGTGTAGGGGCTGGAGGAGGTTACAGAGATAGGGAGGGGTGTCGGGGCTGGAGGATCATGTCTCCCCCTGGGGATGACGCCAACCCAAATACATTCTCTCGGTGGCCAGGTGTCAGAAGCAAACGTGTAGCGATATTCTACCGGGGAGGCACCACATCGAAGAAAGACCCTATCCACATACACGGATTTCCAAGGGGAAAGAGGGGTGGGGTGGGCTGGGGGGTGGGTGGGTGGGTGTGGCTTGGAGGCGGCTCACAGCATAGCAACCAGGTGCAGTGACTCTGGCCAACTACCCCGATAGCCCGGGTTTCACAGTTTGTGGTCCTGAGCCCCACACAGAACAGGCGAGCTCAACATTTCAAACTACATGGAACATTTCATTCGCCACTACATTTTTTTGTGAAATTTGTCCCCAATGGGACTGATATCAGTTTTAACACATTCAATTTGAGGCAGCTAGTGTCAACATCAAACACTCCCAGGGCAGGTACAGCATGGGGTTAGATACAGAGTAAAGCTCCCTCTACACTGTCCCATCAAACACTCCCAGGGCAGGTACAGCACGGGGTTAGATACAGAGTAAAGCTCCCTCTACACTGTCCCATCAAACACTCCCAGGGCAGGTACAGCACGGGGTTAGATACAGAGTAAAGCTCCCTCTACACTGTCCCATCAAACACTCCCAGGGCAGGTACAGCACGGGGTTAGATACAGAGTAAAGCTCCCTCTACACTGTCCCATCAAACACTCCCAGGGCAGGTACAGCACGGGGTTAGATACAGAGTAAAGCTCCCTCTACACTGTCCCATCAAACACTCCCAGGGCAGGTACAGCACGGGGTTAGATACAGAGTAAAGCTCCCTCTACACTGTCCCATCAAACACTCCCAGGGCAGGTACGGCGCGGGTTAAGGGGAGGAGCGGGAGGGGTGGAAGGAGAGGGAAGGAGGAGGAGCGGGGAAGAGACACACAAACACACGGCCTTACTTGGCAGCCAGCTTGATGCCGCATTCATCGGAGCAGTACTTGGAACTGTGGCGGGCGGGCAGCACACAGCCTGGGCCCAGACACTGCCTCAGGTTGGTTAGCTCCTTGTTCTCCACCTTCTCCGGGTGCTTGGTCTTCTGTTTGTGCTTCTGCTTCTGCTTGTGCCGCTTGTACTTCTCTTCCTTCTGCAAAAGACCACCCCCCGCAAAAAGGGAGGAGACATCGGGTTACCGGGGGAAAGCAGAGAGTGGCGGGGGGGGGGGGGGGGGGGGGTTTGGGGATGGGGGACCCAATTCTGCCCTCCCTCACACACGGGACGAACCCCGCCCACCGACACCCCTCGCCAACGCCCATCGCTCAGGAGCCCAACGCCCCTCGCGCCCGCCTCACCCGATACCTTAATTCCCGCCGCCACTGGGGACAGCTAGAGAGCAATTGCCGCAAAGTACCCACCCCCGCACCAACAGCCGAATGAGTTCCTTTTAAGTGGCGCCACCATAACTGAGGTGGACATGCCACCATTTTGTGCACAGCAGAATCCCAGAGACAGCAATCTGCCGAATGACTCGGTTAATTGTTTTTGTGAAAAAAAATAATTTATCGTTCGGTCGGTGTTGTTTGTACGGAGGAATGTCGAGTTCCCAGGATGTCGGGGGAGGACTTTCCTCTCCCCGTCCCAAGACTCCCCGCTCTTCTTCAGATAGCGGCCTGCCGCTTTGGTGTTACGCCTCACGCGAAAGCAAGACGGAGATTGGGAAAGAAAGGGGGCCAGCCGCGGCAGCCAGCTTCATAGAGAGATCGAGAGCGAGCTTTGCAGGCATTCAATAACCCGCAGGAGTAAGCGGGCGGGCAGACGTGTCGCTCCGCCCTGGTTCCACGTCGCGTTTCGCCGCCTTCGTCTGCTCACTTCCTGCTCGGGAGCTCGCAGTCATCATTTCCCCCAGGGAGAGGGAGGGGTCACCACACACACACACACACACACACACACAGTTCTTTTCGTGATAGTTAATGGGAACATGGTCTCTCCTAATACCTTAACGCAGGGAGAGCAAGGAAGTGAGAGAGAGCGAGCGAGAGAGACACAGAGAGTGAGAGACAGAGAGAGCGAGAGAGAGACAGAGAGCGAGAGACAAGAGACACAGAGAGCGACAGCGAGAGAGCGAGAGCCAGCGAGAGAGAGAGAGCCAGCGAGAGAGAGAGAGCCAGCGAGAGAGAGAGAGCCAGCGAGAGAGAGAGAGCCAGCGAGAGAGAGAGAGCCAGCGAGAGAGAGAGCCAGCGAGAGAGAGAGAGAGCCAGCGAGAGAGAGAGAGAGCCAGCGAGAGAGAGAGAGAGCCAGCGAGAGAGAGAGAGAGAGAGCCAGCGAGAGAGAGAGAGAGAGCCAACGAGAGAGAGAGAGAGCCAGCGAGAGAGAGAGAGCCAGCGAGAGAGAGAGAGCCAGCGAGAGAGAGAGACAGCGAGACAGAGAGACACAGAGACAGAGAGACACAGAGACAGAGACAGAGAGAGGGGAGGGAGGGACAGAGGGAAGGGAGGGAGAGAGAGAGACAGAGGGAAGGGAGGGAGGAGCAAGAAATTGGTTTGTAAAATGTGTTCCTTGATGGGGGGAGGCAGAGGCTTTAACGTTCGAGCCGGAGGTGGGTGGGCTTGTACACAAGGAGTATCGGAGGCAGGAGACTCGGTGGAGCTGGTTGGCGGGAAGGAACGCGTCTGTTTAAAAAGTAACAGGCACCCCTCCGCCCTGTGGACGACTTGTTTGCTGAGCAAGCGAGCGACGGATTGCACAGCCGTGGAGAGCGAGCGAGAGAGATTGGAACAGAGACGATGCCGACGGGCCCTGCCACCAAGAGTACGTGAGCGAGCGGGTGCGTGCAGGCGGGTGTGAGCATGTCTCGGCCGTCCAGCTCGCGTGAGGTCGCGTCGAGGAAGTACGTTTTAAGCACACGGTTGGCTCCGTCGCCCGCGGCGATGGTCTCGAGAGGCCGGCTGAAGAGGGGCTCGAGTGTTTCCCCCCCATGCCCCCCCTCTCCTGTAAACGCCTGTCCTTTGCTGTGACGTTTGTCGGAGGGGATGGTGGGGCGAGCGGGGTGGGGGAGAGGTCTCGATCGAGGTGGCCACTCTTGCACACTTGCCACGATGCTGGTACTACTGCCGGGCAATGGAGTGTCGCACACCAGCTTGAGGACGGACAGACGGGTGGGGGGGGGGGGGGGAGGGGGGAGGGGAGGGGAGTCGGCACGGACAGACCCCCGCCCCGACGTCCCCTTTCCGCACGGGGGGGGGGGACGGGGCCGGGCGTGGGTGGGTGGGGTTACACAGTCGGACCAAGAGGCCCCTCGCTCCTGTCAACGCATTGCTCGCTGCCTCGTGGCGCTCTTGTGTCGCTCCTGAAGAGGGGGCAACGCAAGGTGTAGAGGCCGCCCAATCGATGCTGATGTTGGGACAGTGCAGACTGCGGGCGGGGTGTGTGGGGAGGGGGGGTAACGGGACGAAGACGCCTTCCTCTGTCGGGTGGAGCTCCGCGTTGTGACTCGGTCTCTCTCTCTCTCTCTCTCCTGATACTATAGGTAAACATCGATCCGGAACATGACCCCCTGTGCACTAAGTGTCAGCCTCTGGGTGTACGCCGAGTGACTGCCTTTGGCCGCCTGGTTCTGCACTGGCCTCTCGCAGGCGGACGGGATAACACCGCGCTGCTGGCGGACGGCTGGTTCAGGCTAAGGAAAATAATTGGCATTTAGGATTACACAGAGGGAGCAAATCAGATCGGATTAACAGAACTTCAGTTAAATTTTATACCACCCGTTCCCCAAAACCGTAAAAGCTCAAGAGGACGGTGGGGGGGGGGGGGCGTCTGTACCGGGAGCCCATAAACACTCGGCCTGAGCGCGCAGGAACACCTGGACGAGGGGGCAGGGCAGCGATGGGCCCCAGAATGGGGAAAGGTCCTCCGACAGTTCTTAAGAGCTGGAGGCCAACTTTCCTGGTCAGGCCTCGGTCTGTAAGCCGCATCTACAGGTAGGGTTTGGGTGGGCCTCATCTGGTGCTGTGCTGGGGGGGGGGGGGGGGGGGGGAAGGAAGGATTGCCTACACCCAGGACAGCTGCCCAACACAACAGGTAACTTCGGAGTGGTTCCAAGCGCAGCTAAAAGGTGTCTCTGTCTGTCTATCTCTTACTCGCGTCCGTTTGCCACAACGAGGGAGGGGGCGCTACACTTCACTGTCAGGGGTGCGGGGGCAGGTTAACCATTCGGATTCACTTCCCGCGAGCGACGCCCTCGGCTGTCAAGTCGGCACCCCGCCCGCCAAACCACCCGGACCTGCAAGGCAGGTTTGGCAAAGGCCGAGAGCTTCTCTTGCCCCAACCCACCAGTGGGGGAGAAAGCGGTCACAGTCGACCAGACAGGTCTGTATTTGAGCGGGCTGTAAATACAGGCAAGTGTCTGCCTGGCAATCAGCGTGGATCAGCCCCGCCACGACGGGTGGGACTGGACGCGTCGCAGAGCGGGGAGGAGGAGCAGCTTTGGGTTAAAGTGCGTGACAGGGCGAGGCGGAGGAGGGGGGGGGGGGCGGGGAGGGGTGATGTGGCTCCCGAAACCAGTCAGTGCAGAGTACACACACGCAAACCAATGCACCTCCCCGACTACGATCAGCCGCACGCAGCACCCCCCTCCACCCACAATCGGCTTTAAATAGGGGTCAAAAGAAGAAACGGGAAGATGCTGACCCGGGGCGGGAGGGTGGGGGGGGGGGGGGCGAAGAGATCCAGCGACCATCTGCGGCCGATTGCTATCCGGCCGACTCCCATCGGCCGAGGGAGGGGCCAGGATCGGGGGCAGCTGTGAAGCCCCAGTGGGCGAATAGCTCATCGCCCAGGCCCTGCAGAGAGCTGCTCTCGAGGCCGCAGAGTCGCGTGCCACTAACTAGGGGCTTTCAGGGGGGGGGGGAACACAGTATCCTGCACAGGAGGGCTGCTTTAATGGTGCTGAATTTCACGGGAACAACACCTCCCACGCACTCTGTCTCCCACGCCTGCTTGGCCTCAGCGCAGGCGATTAATGCAGTGAAACAGCACAGCACACTGCAGGCTGTGACCATGCTGCCACCCAGAGGGGAACGAGAGGAATCACACACGGGATACAGTTCGAGGGAGACGGCCGAGACAGTTTATCAATCCTGGTCGTGGGGGGGGGGGGGCGGGAGAGGAGGGGAGTGATCACCCGTACTACACTCCCGGGATCCCCTGCAAACACTGACCATACTCTAAAAGGGGCTCCCCCTCTCCCGTAAATGCCGACACCCTCCCGGGGACCCCCTGTGGATCGAATCTTGCTCCTGAGACTCCCAGACTTTCCGCTGCTTCCCAGAACGACCAAGGATACAGAAAGAAACGGGAGGTTCAAATCAAACTGGAGCAAGAGAGGGAGAAGAGACAGAGCGGGGGAGAGCGCGCGCACGGGGGAGGGGGGGAGAGAGCGCGCGCACGGGGGAGGGGGGGAGAGAGCGCGCGCACGGGGGAGGGGGGGAGAGAGCGCGCGCACGGGGGAGGGGGGGAGAGAGCGCGCGCACGGGGGAGGGGGGGAGAGAGCGCGCGCACGGGGGAGGGGGGGAGAGAGCGCGCGCACGGGGGAGGGGGGGAGAGAGCGCGCGCACGGGAGGGGGGGAGAGAGCGCGGGGGAGGGGGGGAGAGAGCGCGCGCACGGGGGAGGGGGGGAGAGAGCGCGCGCACGGGGGAGGGGGGGAGAGAGCGCGCGCACGGGGGAGGGGGGGAGAGAGCGCGCGCACGGGGGAGGGGGGGAGAGAGCGCGCGCACGGGGGAGGGGGGGAGAGAGCGCGCGCACGGGGGAGGGGGGGAGAGAGCGCGCGCACGGGGGAGGGGGGGAGGGGGGGAGAGAGCGCGCGCACGGGGGAGGGGGGGAGGGGGGGAGAGCGCGCGCGCACGGGGGAGGGGGGGAGGGGGGGAGAGAGCGCGCGCACGGGGGGGGGAGAGAGCGCGCGCACGGGGGAGAGGGAGAGAGCGCACGGGGGAGAGGGAGAGCGCGCGCACGGGGGAGAGGGAGAGCGCGGCACGGGGGAGAGGGAGAGCGCGGCACGGGGGAGAGGAGAGCGCGGCACGGGGGAGAGGGAGAGCGCGGCACGGGGGAGAGGGAGAGCGCGCACGGGGGAGAGGGAGAGAGCGCACGGGGAGAGGGAGAGCGCGCACGGGGGAGAGGGAGAGAGCGCACGGGGGAGAGGGAGAGCGCGCGCACGGGGGAGAGGGAGAGCGCGGCACGGGGGAGAGGGAGAGCGCGGCACGGGGAGAGGGAGAGCGCGGCACGGGGGAGAGGGAGAGCGCGGCACGGGGGAGAGGGAGAGCGCGGCACGGGGGAGAGGGAGAGCGCGGCACGGGGGAGAGGGAGAGCGCGGCACGGGGGAGAGGGAGAGCGCGGCACGGGGGAGAGGGAGAGCGCGGCACGGGGGAGAGGGAGAGCGCGCACGGGGGAGAGGGAGAGCGCGCACGGGGGAGAGGGAGAGAGCGCACGGGGGAGAGGGAGAGAGCGCACGGGGGAGAGGGAGAGAGCGGCACGGGGGAGAGGGAGAGCGCGCACGGGGGAGAGGGAGAGAGCGCACGGGGGAGAGGGAGAGCGCGCGCACGGGGGAGAGGGAGAGCGCGGCACGGGGGAGAGGGAGAGCGCGGCACGGGGGAGAGGGAGAGCGCGGCACGGGGGAGAGGGAGAGCGCGGCACGGGGGAGAGGGAGAGCGCGGCACGGGGGAGAGGGAGAGCGCGGCACGGGGGAGAGGGAGAGCGCGGCACGGGGGAGAGGGAGAGCGCGGCACGGGGGAGAGGGAGAGCGCGCACGGGGGAGAGGGAGAGAGCGCACGGGGGAGAGGGAGAGAGCGCACGGGGGAGAGGGAGAGAGCGCACGGGGGAGAGGGAGAGAGCGCACGGGGGAGAGGGAGAGCGCACGGGGGAGAGGGAGAGAGCGCACGGGGGAGAGGGAGAGAGCGCACGGGGGAGAGGGAGAGAGCGCACGGGGGAGAGGGAGAGAGCGCACGGGGGAGAGGGAGAGCGCGCACGGGGGAGAGGGAGAGCGCGCACGGGGGAGAGGGAGAGCGCGCACGGGGGAGAGGGAGAGCGCGCACGGGGGAGAGGGAGAGCGCGCACGGGGGAGAGGGAGAGCGCGCACGGGGGAGAGGGAGAGCGCGGCACGGGGGAGAGGGAGAGCGCGGCACGGGGGAGAGGGAGAGCGCGGCACGGGGGAGAGGGAGAGCGCGGCACGGGGGAGAGGGAGAGCGCGGCACGGGGGAGAGGGAGAGCGCGGCACGGGGGAGAGGGAGAGCGCGCACGGGGGAGAGGGAGAGAGCGCACGGGGGAGAGGGAGAGAGCGCACGGGGGAGAGGGAGAGAGCGCACGGGGGAGAGGGAGAGCGCGCACGGGGGAGAGGGAGAGAGCGCGAGGGAGAGAGGGAGAGAGCGCACGGGGGAGAGGGAGAGAGCGCACGGGGGAGAGGGAGAGAGCGCGAGGGGGAGAGGGAGAGAGCGCACGGGGGAGAGGGAGAGAGCGCACGGGGGAGAGGGAGAGAGCGCACGGGGGAGAGGGAGAGCGCGCACGGGGGAGAGGGAGAGCGCGCACGGGGGAGAGGGAGAGCGCGCACGGGGGAGAGGGAGAGCGCGCACGGGGGAGAGGGAGAGCGCGCACTGGGGAGAGGGAGAGCGCGCACTGGGGAGAGGGAGAGCGCGCACGGGGGAGAGGGAGAGAGCGCACGGGGGAGAGGGAGAGAGCGCACGGGGGAGAGGGAGAGAGCGCACGGGGGAGAGGGAGAGAGCGCACGGGGGAGAGGGAGAGAGCGCACGGGGGAGAGGGAGAGAGCGCACGGGGGAGAGGGAGAGAGCGCACGGGGGAGAGGGAGAGAGCGCACGGGGGAGAGGGAGAGAGCGCACGGGGGAGAGGGAGAGAGCGCACGGGGGAGAGGGAGAGAGCGCACGGGGGAGAGGGAGAGAGCGCACGGGGGAGAGGGAGAGAGCGCACGGGGGAGAGGGAGAGAGCGCACGGGGGAGAGGGAGAGAGCGCACGGGGGAGAGGGAGAGAGCGCACGGGGGAGAGGGAGAGAGCGCACGGGGGGAGAGGGAGAGAGCGCACGGGGGAGAGGGAGAGAGCGCACGGGGGAGAGGGAGAGAGCGCACGGGGGAGAGGGAGAGAGCGCACGGGGGAGAGGGAGAGAGCGCACGGGGGAGAGGGAGAGAGCGCACGGGGGAGAGGGAGAGAGCGCACGGGGGAGAGGGAGAGAGCGCACGGGGGAGAGGGAGAGAGCGCACGGGGGAGAGGGAGAGAGCGCACGGGGGAGAGGGAGAGAGCGCACGGGGGAGAGGGAGAGAGCGCACGGGGGAGAGGGAGAGAGCGCACGGGGGAGAGGGAGAGAGCGCACGGGGGAGAGGGAGAGAGCGCACGGGGGAGAGGGAGAGAGCGCACGGGGGAGAGGGAGAGAGCGCACGGGGGAGAGGGAGAGAGCGCACGGGGGAGAGGGAGAGAGCGCACGGGGGAGAGGGAGAGAGCGCACGGGGGAGAGGGAGAGAGCGCACGGGGGAGAGGGAGAGAGCGCACGGGGGAGAGGGAGAGAGCGCACGGGGGAGAGGGAGAGAGCGCACGGGGGAGGGGGAGAGGGAGAGAGCGCACGGGGGAGGGGGAGAGGGAGAGAGCGCACGGGGGAGAGGGAGAGAGCGCACGGGGGAGAGGGAGAGAGCGCACGGGGGAGAGGGAGAGAGCGCACGGGGGAGAGGGAGAGAGCGCACGGGGGAGAGGGAGAGCGCGCACGGGGGAGAGGGAGAGCGCGCACGGGGGAGAGGGAGAGAGCGCACGGGGGAGAGGGAGAGAGCGCACGGGGGAGAGGGAGAGAGCGCACGGGGAGAGGGAGAGAGCGCACGGGGGAGTGTGCGCGTGCGCATGGGGGTGGGGGGTGGAGGTGGAAGAGGGGGGCGTGCATAGGAACACGAGTCAGCCATTTGGCCTCCAGATCCTGTTCCACCATTCAATGGACGTATCTGTTTGAGAACAGCACCAGAGAGAGTGGGGCGTGGGGGGGGGATGGAGTGTACAACAGAGGGGATGAGAGCAGCGGGGGAGAAACACTTCCAGGGCACCCCCACAGCCCTCCAGGGAATGAGGCTACAGAGAAGATTTAGTATCTGTAAATACTCCTGTACATACTGACACACTCCCAGGGACCCCCTGTACATACTGACACACTCCCGGGGACCCCCTGTACATACTGACACACTCCCGGGGACCCCCTGTACATACTGACACACTCCCGGGGACCCCCTGTACATACTGACACACTCCCAGGGACCGCCTGTACATACTGACACACTCCCAGGGACCCCCTGTACATACTGACACACTCCCGGGGACCGCCTGTACATACTGACACACTCCCGGGGACGCCCTGAACATACTGACACACTCCCGGGGACCCCCTGTACATACTGACACACTCCCGGGGACCTCCTGTACATACTGACACACTCCCGGGGACCCCCTGTAAATACTGACACACACTCTGTAGACACAACAGTAATTAGTCTCAGATTTGTCTTCTGTCCACGCAGACCACCCTCCCGGCAGGGAATACCCGTCCAGCGCTGCTGTGGACAACGCTATAGTCCCGCTGTCACCACATGGATTGCTCCCCCCACCACTTGCGCACACTGCGTGCCAACGATCGAGACACACACACCCAGAGGAGAACGCGGGCTGGGGGCACAGACTGCGCCAGCCCGCCATGTTTCCCTGGAGCAATTGAGGTGGAAAGGCGGGTATTCGGAGGGAGGCTCCCGCGAGGGGCCAGTTGCAATGCGCAGGCCGTCAGGACTCACGCTGACATCGGGTGGGGCAGGTCAGGAGACAATGGGAAAGAAAAGAGCGGAGAAAAAGAAAGCAGTGCGAGGAGAGGGAAGGTCACAGCAAAAAAGGAAAGAGAAAGAGAAAGTACTTGACCCCCCCTCCCGCCGCCCACACCCCCAGTGCCTATACCCACCCCATAACCCCCACCCATACCCAGCGCCCATACCCCGCCCCAAACCCCCCTCCCACCTATACCCCGCCCCAAACCTCCCCCCTCCCACCCATACCCCGCCCCAAACCCCCCTCCCACCCATACCCCGCCCCAAACCTCCCCCCCCCACCCATACCCCGCCCCAAACCCCCCTCCCACCTATACCCCGCCCCAAACCTCCCCCCACCACCCATACCCCGCCCCAAACCCCCCTCCCACCCATACCCGCCCCAAACCTCCCCCCCCCCACCCATACCCCGCCCCAAACCCCCCTCCCACCTATACCCCGCCCCAAACCTCCCCCCACCACCCATACCCCGCCCCAAACCCCCCTCCCACCCATACCCGCCC
>NW_027251721.1:0-38413 GCF_044704955.1 Pristiophorus japonicus | reverse complement strand
GAGGGGAAAGGGATGGGGGGAGAGGGAAAGGGGGATGGGGGGGAAAGGAGATGGGGGAGTGGGGAAAGGAGATGGGGGAGTGGGGAAAGGAGATGGGGGGAGTGGGGAAAGGAG
Source organism: Pristiophorus japonicus (assembly GCF_044704955.1). NCBI lineage: Eukaryota > Metazoa > Chordata > Chondrichthyes > Pristiophoridae > Pristiophorus > Pristiophorus japonicus. Next base: position 38,299 of record NW_027251721.1, on the reverse strand, counting down.
ATGGGGGGAGTGGGGAAAGGAGATGGGGGAGTGGGGAAAGGAGATGGGGGGAGTGGGGAAAGGAGATGGGGGGAGTGGGGAAAGGAGATGGGGGGAGTGGGGAAAGGAGATGGGGGGAGTGGGGAAAGGAGATGGGGGGAGTGGGGAAAGGAGATGGGGGGAGTGGGGAAAGGAGATGGGGGGAGTGGGGAAAGGAGATGGGGGAGTGGGAAAGGGGGAAAGGAGATGGGGGGAGTGGGGGAAAGGAGATGGGGGGAGTGGGGAAAGGAGATGGGGGAGTGGGGAAAGGAGATGGGGGTGGGGAAAGGAGATGGGGGTGGGGAAAGGAGATGGGGGTGGGGAAAGGAGAGGGGGGAGGGAAAGGAGAGGGGGGTGGGGAAAGGAGAGGGGGGTGGAAGGAGAAAGGAGATGGGGGGGGGGAAGGAGAAAGGAGATGGGGGGGGGGAGGAGAAAGGAGTGGGGGGGGGAGGAGAAAGGAGATGGGGGGGGGGGGAGAAAGGAGATGGGGGGATGGGGGGAGAAAGGAGATGGGGGGGAGAAAGGTGAGGGGAAGGAGAAAGGAGATGGGGGGGAAGGAGAAAGGAGATGGGGGGGGGGAAGGAGAAAGGAGATGGGGGGGGGAAGGAGAAAGGAGATGGGGGGGGGAAGGAGAAAGGAGATGGGGGGGGGAAGGAGAAAGGAGATGGGGGGGGGAGGAGAAAGGAGATGGGGGGGGAAGAGAAAGGAGATGGGGGGGGGGGAGGAGAAAGGAGATGGGGGGGGGGAAGGAGAAAGGTGATGGGGGGGGGAAGGAGAAAGGTGATGGGGGGGGGAAGGAGAAAGGAGATGGGGGGGAAGGAGAAAGGAGATGGGGGGGGAAGGGAAAGGAGATGGCGGGGGTGGAGAAAGGAGATGGGGGGGTGGAGAAAGGAGATGGGGGGTGGAGAAAGGAGATGGGGGGGTGGAGAAAGGAGATGGGGGGGTGGAGAAAGGAGGGGGGTGGAGAAAGGAGATGGGGGGGGTGGAGAAAGGAGATGGGGGGGGTGGAGAAAGGAGATGGGGGGGTGGGAAAAGGAGATGGGGGGGGTGGAGAAAGGAGATGGGGGGGTGGAGAAAGGAGATGGGGGGGTGGAGAAAGGAGATGGGGGGGGTGGAGAAAGGAGATGGGGGGGGGGGTGGAGAAAGGAGATGGGGGGGGGGTGGAGAAAGGAGATGGGGGGGTGGAGAAAGGAGATGGGGGGGTGGAGAAAGGAGATGGGGGGGGTGGAGAAGGAGATGGGGGGTGGAGAAAGGAGATGGGGGGGGTGGAGAAAGGAGATGGGGGGGTGGAGAAAGGAGATGGGGGGGGTGGAGAAGGAGATGGGGGGGGTGGAGAAGGGAGATGGGGGGTGGGTGGAGAAGGAGATGGGGGGGTGGAGAAAGGAGATGGGGGGGGTGGAGAAAGGAGATGGGGAGGGTGGAGAAAGGAGATGGGGGGGTGGAGAAAGGAGATGGGGGGGGTGGAGAAAGGAGATTGGGTGGGTGGAGGGGAAGGAGATTGGGGGGGGGAGGGGAAGGAGATTGGGGGGGGAGGGGAAGGAGATTGGGGGGGGGGAGGGGAAGGAGATTGGGGGGGATGAGGGGAAGGAGATTGGGGGGAGGGGAGGGGAGGGGAAGGAGATTGGGGGGGCGGGGAGAGAGGGGGAAGGAGAAGGGGGAGGGAGGTCAGTTCGGATACATTCCGGAGGCGGGGCGGGGGAGGGGGGGGGGGGGGCTGCGCGGTGTCAGGTCCAGTCCGGGGGGTGGGAGTCGGGTCCGGTCCAGGGGCGGGGGTGGGGGGAGCGGCGGGTGTCGGGTCCGGTCCGGAGGCGGGAAGCGGGAGTCGGGTCGGGAGGAAGCCAGGAGCTGGCCGTGGGAGGAGCCTTATTCACGCAGCCCCAGTGAGGCCATTCGGCCAGGGCTAGGGGCTGCGTACTTCGGCCCCTCCCATACAGATTCGGGCGCCTGGAGCTGCTGCACTTGCGCGCCCACTGTAGCGCGCATGTGCAGAGGTCCCGGCACTGTTTTCGGCGTGGGGACCTGGCTCCGCCCCCTACAGCTCCTGCTGCGCTGCGCCGAGGGCCAGAGGACCTGCAGGGAGGTGGAGAATACGGAGGTTTTTTTTAGGCGCACTTTGTGGCGCGAAAAACGGGCGTCCAGGTCGGGACTGCGCCGTTCTTGGCGTGGCTCGAAACTTGGGCCCATAGAAACTTATGAGACCACCATTCGGGCCACCATTTGGCTGTGCCCGCCAAAAAAGAGCTGTCCAAGCTTCATCCCTCAAGAAAGAACTCTGGAAATTATAGGCTAGGGAGTCTTACTTCAGTTGATCATACAGGATCAAATTAGTAATCACAGAGAAACATGAGCTAATCATGGTTTTCTAAAAGACTAGACTAAGCTTACAGAATTCTTTGAAGACATAAAAAAGGAGCAAAGATAAAGGAAATAGTGGCTGTGGCTTATGATAAATTGTCACATTAAGAGACGAATGCCAAAGTATGGCACGTGGAATGCTTGGAGGGCACAAAGGAAAAGGCACAGATGAAAAAGTCTTTCTGACTGGAAAGATGTAATAATTGGTATTGCACAGGGGTCTGTTCTGGGGACATTCCTATTTACTATACAGAAATTATCTTGATTTAGGAACTGAGGAAACACTTTTGAAATTTACTAATGGCACCAAAGTGGAAAGAATGGCAAAGACTGAAGGATTGCAAGAGGATATAGATAGGCTAAGCCAGGTGGGCAGAGGGGTGGCTGGCACAGTTCATTGTAGAAAAATGTGACATAACATAATTTAGAAATAAGAATATGGAGAGGAAATACCGTTTAAATGGTGAGATTATGAATGGAGCACCAAGATTCTGGTGTATAGATACACAGGTAATTAAAGGTGCAAGTATATAAGGCCATAAATATGGCAAATTAATTCTTGATTTTAAACCTAGAAGCGCAGAACAAAGAGGTAATATTGAACTTCTGCAAGCCATAATTGGAATATTGTGTAGAGTTTTGAGTACCCCTTTACAGGAAGAATATAAATGCAATGGAAGTGTCACAGTGCAGGTTCACTAGGGTCTTGCCAACAATTAGTACACACACACACACACACCCCTTTCGCAGTGGCTGACAAATAACAATCAAGATCGGGGGAGCATTGCTGGCTTTCCCCTCCTTCAATCAGCGCCACTGAGGCCAAATGCAGCACCCCTACACCCAGCGTGACCAAGACCAGTTACCTCAACCGAGACTGGGGATCAAACATTGGACACTCCTGGACTTTGTCGCTCAGTTACTCTCTGGATAAACTCATCGAACCAACTTCAATTTTAATACCCATGCTCTGTTGGTGCTTTCTAAACATTTCCTAGGGATTTCAACTTGATTAGTCCTTTCTTTAGGAAAATATATTTCTAGGAACTATTAGCCAGGCTCAGTTTGAAGCAGACTCACATCAGCGTCAGAGTGGTCAAGTCCATTCCTGGATTTCAGCACATAATCTCGACTGATATTCCAGTACAGTGCTGAGGGAGTACTGCAATATCAGAGGTGACATACTTCAGACAATAAATAAAACGGATGCCTCCACTGCTTGTTCAGTTGGACTTTAAAGATCCTACTGCACTGCTCAAAAGAACAGGGAATTCCCGCAGTGTCCTGGCCAACAATCTTCCCTCTATCCACACATAAAAATCTCTCATTCATCTTACTGTTTGTCGGATTTTTCTGTGCACATAATAGTCTCACAGGTGTGGAAAGGGATTCACTCGGTTACCCAACCTGCTGAGACACCAGTAAGTTCAAAAGTGACTGCAGGGGTTGGACTTGGCTGCTATTGCTGCTATTATTCACATCCTACTGAATCGTGTTCATGATAGTCAATGCACTTGAAAGTAATTAATAGTATACGAAATGCTTTCACAGCGTTGAGAAATGTGATAAGGCCCCAGTCTTGTTTTTCTTTTAAGAAGCTTGGATTAAAGAATTCAAAACTATTTCGTTAAGAATCCTAACATTTAAAACCATGCATATCTGGGCTGCAACGTGCCTGAGCTCACCCATCACCCCTGTGCTCACTGACCTACATTAGCTTCCAGTTAAGCAATGCCTCGATTTCAAAATTCTCATCCTATTTTCAATTCCCTCCATGGCCTCGCCTCTTCCTATCTCTAATCTCCTCCAGCCCCACAATCCCCCGAGATGTCTGCGCTCCTCTAATTCTGCCCTCTTGAGCATCCCTGATTATAATTGCTCAACCATTGGTGGTTGTGCCTTGAGTTGCCGAGGCCCCAAGCTCTGGTACTCTCTACCTAAACCTCTCCGCCTCTCTTTCCTTCTTCAAGACGTTCCTTAAAATCTAACTTTACCTGCACGAATTTCTACTTATGCAGCTGGGTATCAATTTTTTTTTAAACTCGTATTTTTGGAACGTTTCACTACGTTAAAGGCGCTATAAAAATACAAGTTGTTGTTGTTATCCTTGAGTTCTAACATCAATGGTGCAATTGTAGATCGTTACGTTATGACTCAGAATTGCGATCTGTAGCACTAAACCGACGTATCTGCTTTAATACACAAATGACCAGTCATCTTGGTACATTTATCTTCGCATTTGCAAGCTACCTGAAGAATACAATCTTCTGCTTCTTAGTTTCTGGAGGAAAAGGCACCTGTTGCAGCATTGGGCATTTTTCATACTTAAAAAAAATGTCCGCGAGCATGTAGAATCTGTTTTTGATTCCTAATCACTCTCGTACCTCTAACCCTCAACTCACCTCTCGCCGTCAAACAATTTTCTGTCTTTTATTGTTCCTCCTATGCTCAGTGCTTCTCTGAATTTTCTCTTGCTCCTTCTCAGCTCCAAATACACTGCTTATACATTTTTTCCCCTCTATACATCCACAGTGTGTTGAAATTAAGACTTGCACAACCTCCCTTTTCATTCTTTCCCGGGACCTCAAAACTGTGGAATTTATTACCTTCCTCAGCCCTTCCTTCCTCCTGTAACATTTTTTATAATCCAAGCTTTGCATTATCTCAGTACTATTTTTTGCTTTACCTATTCTTATCTTTTGTTTTCAACTTCAGTGGCATTATGCAAAATAGGCCTCAGACACCTTGGTTTCTCATGAAAAAATCTTGAAACCACATCAAAGATTATCTAATTTGACAAGGTCTGTCTGAAAGAGAAATCAGTAAATCAAGAGGGGTACAAAATAAACCCAAAGCATTTCAACATGATGGCAGTGATAATCTTTGAAAACAAAAGTTTCTTTCAAATAAAATTACTAAAACCGCAATAAATGTTCATAACACAGAAAATAGGTGCAGGAGTAGGCCATTCGGCCCTTCGAGCCTGTAACACCATTCAATATGATCATGGCTGATCATGCAACTTCAGTACCCCATTTCTGCTTTCTCGCCATACCCCTTGATCCCTTTAGCCGTAAAGGCCACATCTAATTTCCTTTTGAATATATCGAACGAACTGGCCTCAACAACTTTCTGTGGCAGAGAATTCCACAGGTTCACAATTCTCTGAGTGAAGAGGTTTCTCCTCATCTCGGTCCTAAATGGCTTACCCCTTGTCCTTAGACTGTGACCCCTGGTTCTGGACTTCCCCAACATCGGGAACATTCTTCCTGCATCGATCCTGTCCAATCTCGTCAAAATTTGATATGTTTCTGAGATCCCCTCGCATTCTTCTAAATTCCAGTGAATATAAGCCTAGTCGATCCAGTCTTTCTTCATATGTCAATCCTGCCATCCCAGGAATCAGTCTGGTGAACCTTCACTGCACTCCCTCAATAGCAAGAATGTCCTTCCTCAGATGAGGAGACCAAAACTATACACAATATTCAAGGCATCCAAAACTGCACACAATATTGTGGCCTCACCAAGGCCCTGCACAACTGCAGCAAGACCACCCTGCTTCTATACTCAAATCCTCTCGCTATGAAGGCCAACATGCCATTTGCCTTCTTCATCGCCTGTTGTACCTGCATGCCAACGTTCAATGACTGATGTACCATGTTTTCCTAATGTGTCACCATTCAGATAATATTCTGCCTCCCTGTTTTTGCCCCCAAAGTGGATAACCTCACATTTATCCACATTATACTGCATTTGCCATGCATTTGCCCACTCACCTAACCTGTCCAAGTCACACTGCAGCCTCTTAGCATCCTCCTCACAGCTCACACTGCCACCCAGCTTCGTGTCATCTGCAAACTTGGAGATATTACATTTAATTCCTTCGTCTAAATCATGTTTGACAAATCTTCTAGAATTTTTTGAGGATGTAACCAGTAGAGTGGACAAGGGAGAACCAGTGGATGTGGTGTATTTGGACTTTCAAAAGGCTTTTGACAAGGTCCCACACAAGAGATTAGTGTGCAAAATTAACGCACATGGTATTGGGGGTAATGTATTGATGTGGATAGATAACTGGTTGGCAGACAAGAAGCAAAGAGTAGGAATAAACGGGTCCTTTGCGGCACCCCCTCCAGTCCATTGGAATCGATCCAGAATCGATAGACTGTTGGAAAATGATCACCAATGCATCCACTATTTCTAGGGCGACATCCTTAAGTACTCTGGGATGCAGACTATCAGGCCCCAGGGATTTATTGGCCTTCAATCCCATCAATTTCCCTCACACAATTTCCTGACTAATAAGGATTTCCTTCAGTTCCTCCTCACTAGACCCTCGGTCCTCTAGTATTTCCAGAAGGTTATTTGTGTCTTCCTTTGTGAAGACAGAACCAAAGTATTTGTTTAACTGGTCTGCCATTTCTTTGTTCCCAATTATAAATTCACCTGATTCTGACTGCATAGGACCTAAATTTGTCTTCACTAATCATTTTCTCTTCACATATCTGTAGAAGCTTTTGCAGTCAGTTTTTATGTTCCCTGCAAGCTTACTTCTCATACTCTATTTTCCCCCTCCTAATTAAACCCTTTGTCCTCCTCTGCTGAATTCTAAATTTCTCCCAGTCCTCAGGTTTACTGCTTTTTCTGGCCAATTTATATGCCTCTTCCTTGGATTTAACACTATTCCTAATTTCCATTGGAAGCCACGGTTGAGCCACCTTCCCAGTTTTATTTTTACGCCAGACAGGGATGTACAATTGTTGAAGTTCATTCATGTGATCTTTAAATGTCTGCCATTGCCTATCCACCGTCAACCCTTTCAGTATCATTTGTCAGTTTATCCTAGCCAATTCGCATGTCATACCATCGAAGTTACCTTTCTTTAAGTCATTCAATCGGCAAGCGTGACCCTAATTTCCTGTTTGATATCATCCCCAACCTCACTACCACTGTTCGGTGGTCTGTACACAACTCCCACTAGCGTTTTCTGCTCTTTGTTGTTCCGCAGCTCTACCCATACAGATTCGACATCATCCAAGCTCATGTCCTTCCTTACTATTGCGTTAATCTCCTCTTTAATTCGCACGCTACCCGACTTCTTTTTCTTTTCTTTCTATCCTTCCTGAATATTGAATACCCCTGGATGTTGAGTTCCCAGCCTTGGTCACCCTGGAGCCACGTCTCAGTAATCTCAATTACATCATATCCGTCAACAGCTATCTGCGCAGTTAATTCATCCACCTTATTACGAATGCTCCTTGCATTGAGACACAGAGCCTTCAGGCTTGTTTTTTTTAAACACTCTTTGTCCTTTTAGAATTATGCTGTAATGTGGCCCTTTTTGATTTTTGCCTTTGATTTCTCTTCCCTTCCCTCCAACTTTCCTTATCTCATTTCTACCTTTTGCTTCTGCCCCCATTTTACTTCCATCTATCTCCCTGCATAGATTCCCATCGCCCTGCCATATTAGTTTAAACCCTCCCCAACAGCACTAGCAAACACTCCCTCTAGGACATGGGTTCCGGTCCTGCCCAGGTGCAGACCGTCCGGTTTGTACTGGTCCCACCTCCCCCAGAACCGGTTCCAATGTCCTAGGAATTTGAATCCCTCCCTCTTGCACCATTCCTCAAGCCACATATTCATCTTAACTATCCTGCTATTTCTACTCTGACTAGCACTTGGCACTGGTAGCAATTGTGAGATTACGACCTTTAAGTGAAATGTGCAGTATAGCATGAAACCTTATATACAAACATGAGGCAGATCAGCTGAAAGCATAAAAGACACGGGGAAAGGACAAAAAAAAGATTACAGTACATAGCTCCAATAGACGGTCAAATGGTCTACACCTGTATTGTAATTTCTTTGATTCTAAAATGGTTGCACAAAGATTCAACTTTCTTAAAGGGAGAGTGACCGATGATCCCCTCCCCGCCCATGCATGGCTGAATAAACAAGTTTATTCTTAAAATGTGTTTTAAAACCTGTGAAATCTTCTCAATGTTTTCTAAGAAATGGCTGCTAATGAAAAGATATGAGCGGGAAGAGGAGATGCTGAGAATTGCCATGATCATTCGGAGAAAGCGAAAGAATCTGGGAGTATCAGGAGAGAGCCAGAATATGTACAGGCAAGACTGCCAGGAAGCAGCAGGGTGGGCAACAGCTACTTTGAACACTGCTCAGACATTTATTTCCAATTTCTTGGGATAATTTGGTTTATCAAAATATTCTGTTCAAGAACAAATACTAACCTTGTGTGCAGGAATAAGATTGATAAGAATGGAGTCCAGTAGGTCTTGCGTTACTCCGTCTCCTTCCATGATGATAGAACTCATCAAATCCAACATGTGCATCTGAACTTTCTGATTGTGGCTGTTGCTGAGATAAAAGTATGTTAAATGGTTACTGATTATTATAGTACTAACTCCTACAATCCAAAGTGGCATTCCTCATTCTTCAAATAATAGTGCACCTTCTGATAACAGACACTCTGTCTCATTGTTGTGTGTCATTTAGCAAGTCAGATTTGGGAACAGCATTATTTGAAGAAAACTTCAGGGTTAACTTGTGAACATTTTTAATACATACATGTTTAAAACTTGCTCAAATTGTTAATTTCTTTCTATTATATGAAATTTTACCTTGCAAGTAAGCCTTGGTAATTGCTAGGAACAGGTTGGTTTGGGTTTTTTTATCGTTGGGAGACAAACATTTAATCAGCTTTCCCGATCCTCTTACCCACAAAGGATATATGCACATTAATACAGTGGATTGTATGTTCTAACTTATAAGCAGAAAAAATTATCGTTTCTAGAATTGGAAAAATCACCTTTTAGAAAAAACAGCAGTATAAGGCAAGCCCTGCGCCATCTATTGTGCCAGGCAAGGTACAGATAATTGACTACTCCAACTTGCAATTTGATATCATCTTGAGGATACACAACCGCCAAAAAGCACATTATTCAGTCAGTTTTTTTTTCCAGTAATCTTTGAATGCGAATGAAATATGTAATATAAGCCATTAAACTGGAGGGGAATTTTTTTTTGCAGTCACCAACATTAATTAAAACGGATAATGATGTATGTAGAAGAACTGTGCTTTATAGGGTATCAGAAAGGGCAGAAATTCAATGTGATAATACAGCACACATCCAGTCGCAGTATTCAAGGGGAATATCTATTTAAATTCATCTGTTAATCTGAAATATTGATTTCTTGAAATTATGATTACATGGAGGGAAGGTGATAAACCACCATTATGAGACACGAAAAGCAATTTTAAAAAGGGTTATTTGAATTTCACCATGAAAATATTGCTAAAATATGATGTAGCCCCAATGAACCAGTAAAATTATCCAATGAGCAGCAGAGCCAAACAAGACAGAAGGTGCCTACTTTGATCCCAGTCTGTCCAAAGTTAGCTGGACTGCAGTATGGGCATTACAATTCATTTTAGCTCTGATTTGGGTGGATTGTTGTCTTCCTCCTTGAAATACATCATCAGTTAAGAACAGGCAGAGTCAGCATGGATTTATGAAGGGGAAGTCTTGTTTGACAAATTTGCTGGAGTTCTTTGAAGATGTAACGAACAGGGTGGATAAAGAGGAACCAGTCGATGTGGTGTATTTGGACTTCCAGAAGGCATTTGACAAGGTGCCACATAAAAGGTTACTGCACAAAGTTCATGGGGTTGGGGGTAATATATTAGCATGGATAGAGGATTGGCTAACTAACAGAAAACAGAGGGTCGGGATAAATGGTTCATTCTCTGGTTGGCAATCAGTAACTCGTGGGGTGCCGCAGGGATCAGTGCTGGGACCAACTATTTACAATCTATATAAACGACTTGGAAGAAGGGACTGAGTGTAACGTAGCCAAGTTTGCTGACAATACAAAGATGGGAGGAAAAGCAATGTGTGAGGAGGACACCAAAAAATCTGCAAAAGGACAATAGACAGGCTAAGTGAGTGGGCAAAAATTTGGCAGATGGAGTATAATGTTGGAAAGTGTGAGGTCATGCACTTTGGCAGAAAAAAAATCAAAGAGCAAATTATTATTTAAATGGAGAAAGTTTGCCAAGTGCTGCAGTGCAGCAGGACCTGGGGGTACTTGTGCATGAAACACAAAAGGTTAGTATGCAGGTACAGCAAGTGATCAGGAAGGCAAATTAAATCTTGGCATTTATCGCAAAGAGGATGGAGCTTTTCTACAGCTATATAAGGTATTGATGAGGCCACACCTGGAATACTGCGTGCAGTTTTGATTCCATATTTACGAAAGGATATACTTGCTTTGGAGGCAGTTCAGAGAAGGTTCTCGAGGTTGATTCCGGGGATGAAGACGTTGACTTATGAGGAAAGGTTGAGTAGGTTGGGCCTCTACTCATTGGAATTCAGAAGAATGAGAGGTGATCTTATGGAAACATATAAGGTTATGAGGGGGCTTGACAAAGTGGATGCAGAGAGGATGTTTCCATTGATGGGGGAAGACGAGAACTAGAGGGCATCATCTTAGAATAAGGGCCCGCCCATCTAAAACCGAGATGAGGAGAAATTTCTTCTCTTTGAGGCTTGTCCATCTGTGGAATTCGCTGCCTCAGAGAGCTGTGGAATCTGGGACATTGAATAAATTTAAGACAGGAATAGACAGTTTCTTAAACAATAAAGGGATAAGGGGTTATGGGGAGCGGCCGGGGAAGTGGAGCTGAGTCCATGATCAGATCAGCCATGATCTTATTGAATGGCGGAGCAGGCTCAAGGGGTCATATGGCCTACTCCTGCTCCGGTTTCTTATGTTCTTATGTAGGCATGGGCTCAGCTTTGAAGCTTCCTGCAAGTAAAAGACTCACTATCAATGCTAAAGAATAACAGCCATTTCTGTTAGGTAAAGAAATGCACCTCAGAAAAGTCAAGAAGCTTCAGGGTTGATGGAGGGTGGGGGAGAAGATAACTGGTGAAAGAAAAATCTGATTCAAGTTGTACTTGTGCAAGTGGTTTATTGTTAGTTTTGTAGAAATGTGAATTCTAATTCCTTGCAGTTTATTAAAGTCCAATCTCATTGGGAAAGGAGTTTTTCAAAACTGCATCTGATACAATTACAAAATACAACTGCCATTCATTTGTAGAGAGGAAATTACAAGTCTGTTTATAGACAAATGAGCAGGTAGCAGATAGCTCTGACGAAGGGTCATCGACCTGAAATGTTAACTCTGTTTCGCTCTCCACAGATGCTGCCTGACCTGCTGAGATTTCCAGCATTTTCTGCTATTATTAGAGTCTTGGGCCACCACCGACCTCGGGTCAACCCCCGCGCTCCCCCCCAGCCCAGACATCTCCAGACTTGGGATGTCTGAAAGAATTCCGAAGTTCGGAAATACACAGAATCCAGAGCAGCTACTGTCCCGAGGCTTCTGGATTCTCGACGCTGTACCTATATTGGTATCTGTAGATATTTTAAATATAATGGCAACTCAAAATTAAAATGTAGACCATTCCTTCCAAAGATTAAAATGGAGGAGTGAGTATGGGGAGGTTGCAAGAATAGATCATTTATTTTTAATTGGTTTAGATGCATTATTTAATCCAGGGGTAATTGGAAAAATGTGTTTGTGCTCCATGTAAATGAAGTTGGCAGGTGTCAGTGTCTACTAAAAGCTACACTACTGTTATGTTAGACTAGTTCCTGTAACATTATATTTAATCTCAGTAAACGTTATGAATATGCCTTACTGTCAGAGGTTAAACAGCATGATTTGCTTTGTCAACTGATTTATTCAGGCCTGCTGAGATATCCTACCTTCAAAGAAAAGTATTTCCTTAAAACAGGATCATTTCAACAGATCAACAATGCTCTTCCCTCATTCTATATATTTTAAAAGGAAGAAGCTCCATTAGGGAAACAAGGTGCCACGGAACTGAAATACATTACTGGCATAAATCTCAATAGAAACATAGAAAATAGGTGCAGGAGTAGGCCATTCGGCCCTTCTAGCCTGCACCGCCATTCAATGAGTTCATGGCTGAACATGCAACTTCAGTACCCCATTCCTGCTTTCTCACCATACCCCTTGATCCCCCTAGTAGTAAGGACTTCATCTCACTCCTTTTTGAATATATTTAGTGAATTGGCCTCAACAACTTTCTGTGGGAGAGAATTCCACAGGTTCACCACTCTCTGGGTGAAGAAATTCCTCCTCATCTCGGTCCTAAATGGCTTACCCCTTATCCTTAGACTGTGTCCCCTGGTTCTGGACTTCCCCAACATTAGGAACATTCTTCCTGCATCGAACCTGTCTAACCCCGTCAGAATTTTAAACGTTTCTATGAGGATATATGAAACCTGTAACCTTACTGGTCTGCAAAACCTTGCATCATAACAGAGTCCACATTGGGGAACCAGAGAAAGTGCCTTTCATCAAGAGAAAATGTTATACTGGTCTTTGGTAGACAAGCATAAACATGTATTATAGTGAGAAAAAACTACTAGTGATTGAAAATGTACTCAATTAAAAGTACATATTTAAAATTCTTTTTCTATTGGAAAAAAAATTCCATGGCAGCATTCAGTACACTGAAAAATAAAAAGCTTATTACTAAGTGTGTCAATATAACTGATTTTCTTGGGGATCATCAGGACAGGCCAATGGAGACTATTCTACTGTAAACAAAAAATAGCTTACAGCAAGAAGCAAAAGAAAATGCTTAAAATTTCTCAAGAATAAAAATATATTCGTGCTTTTATTCTGCGTTAATAAAAGGCCATACATAAAGCCACATAAACATAACATACTGTACTTAAAAATCTTACTTGATGACGGAGAAGAGGGTCCTGAAGAGCTGAATAAAAATCTCATTACAATCTTCAAGCTCAAAACAGATGTTATAGGACTTAACCCATGCCAGGTTCTGTGGAACAGAACAACATTAGCCAGTTTACTATAACCGAGAACAGATAATTAAAGTAAGAGAATAGATTATTTAATATCTGTAGTACAATAGCTTCAAAATAAATTGTCAAAATATTACTTACAAAATGATGGACCATCAGTAAAACTACAAATATTTGTGACCCCCCAAATAGTTTTAAGTGGTTAAGCAATGCAAATGTAGTAACAGAAATATCCCACTATTTTCAAATGAGCCTCCCATAATGCTGCTGACACAGTATGACTGAGATTTGGAATTCAGTGCAGCAGTGGTCAAATCTACACCAATGTGCTGCATATCTTTTCATAGATTAAGTGCTGACTAGAGAAGTAGACAAAACCATATGATCAAGAACTTTTACATGGAAGGGGCTTGGAGATCGGAATGGCTCCTTGGGCATCGTGTCCACGTAGCTATCGGGACCATGACTCCAATCCATTTACCTTCTCACTACCACCGTCCAGGGCCTCAAACACTCCTTCCAGGTGAAACAGCGATTTACTTCTACTTCTTTCAAGTTAGCATACTGTATTCACTGCTCGTGATGCGGTCTCCTCGACACTGAGGAGGAGACCAAGCGTAGATTGGGTGTCTGCTTTGCAGAACACCGACGTTCAGTCCGCAAGCGTGACCCTGAGCCTCTGGTCACCTGTTAGTTTAATTGTCTGCTCCACTCCACTCCCACCACGGGCTCCTTCACTGTTCCAACGAAGCTCAATGTAACCTTGAGGAACAGCACCTCATCTTTCGATTCGACACTTTACAGCCTTCCGGACTCAACACTGAGTTCAACAATTTCAGATCATAACCACTGCTCTCATTTTTTCGGACTGCAATTGCCCGTCATGAGTCTAATATTTCCATAGAGAGAGTGTTCGAAGATCAGGCCCTCAAATCTAGCACCAAGCTTATGGTCTACAGGGCTTTAGTGATACCCGCCCTCCTGCATGGCTCAGAGACGTGGACCACATACAGTAGACACCTCAAATCGCTGGAGAAATACTACCAACGATGTCTCCGCAAGATCCTACAAATCCCCTGGGAGGACAGACGCACCAGGGTTAGTGTCCTCGATCAGGCCAACATCCCCAGCATCGAAGCACTGACCACACCCGACCAGTCCGTTGAGTGGGCCACATTGTTCACATGCCTGACACAAGACTCCCAAAGCAAGCGCTCTACTTGGAACTCCGACATGGCAAGCGAGCCCCAGGTGGGAGACGAAACGCTTCAAGGACACCCTCAAAGCCTCCTTGATAAAATGCAACATCCCCACCGACACCTGGGAGTCCCTGGCCAAAGACCGCCCTAAGTGAAGGAAGAACGCTGAGCACCTTGAGTCTTGTCGCCGAGAGCATGCAGAAAACAAGCACAGGCAGCGGAAGGAGCGTGCGGCAAACCAGACTCCCCACCCACCCTTTCCTTCAACGACTGTCTGTCCCACCTGTGACAGAGACTGTAATTCCTGTATTGGACTGTTCAGTCACCTTAGAACTCACTTTTAGAGTGGAATCAAGTCTTCCTCGATTTCGAGGGTTTCTATGATGATGATTTCCATGTACACCTCCTCTAAGCCTATCTTTTGTTTCTTTATTTGTCCCGTACCATCTCCTTTCACCTTGCACCATCATCCCATTTGTCATTTAATCTCTGGCCTTCCACCCGAATACAGACTTTCCCTTGTGTTCTTTCCTCCCCTCCCCCCATTTTTCTGCCCCTGTACTTGCTTGAAACCAGTTACATCTCTAAACTTTTCCAGTTCTGATGAAAGGTCATCATCCTGAAACATTAACTGTTTCTCTCTCCACAGATGCTGCCTGACCTGCTGAGTATTTACAACATTTTCTGTTTTCATTTCAAATTTAAGTATGCCAAACTTCAAAGGGATGAGAAATAAATTGACAAAGCAAACCAAGCTGAAGTGTTAATGGTTAAACCTGCAAGTATTTGGTGTGATGCAAAACAAGTACAGACCCGTAATATGCAACAGCTACTTGTGTAGTGATGCAACCATGGTCAAAAAATTAGTGTCTCAAGCTTAAAGAAAATGCTTACACAAATGCAAGAGCGGAACATAAAGAGCAACAAAGTCCTGAGGTGCAAAGGGAATATGAAAAAGAAACTTTTTGGTGATACCAAAGCTAGCAGCAAAAGTTTTATAATTAAATGAAAGGAGAGCAGTACATGGGATTGTGGGCCCATTGAATACAGATGCAGGTGCGATTATAGTGGATAAGAAGAAAATAGCTGACTTGTTAAATGAGCACTTTGTATCTGTATTCACAGTGCAGGAAGAGGAAAAATACTAGAGAACCTAAAAATAAGTCAAGGGAGTAACTTGAGGATTTAATACAAGTTAAAAAATGATGGGCCTGAAATTACGGTCTCTCCGGGTGCATACAATGCGCGCACACGCTCGAAGAGGTCCCGCAAGATCCGGGTTTGGGCGTGTAATGTGCATGTGCTTAAACCCGGAACTTGCGAACTGTCAAAAATGGCAATGGCACTCATTTCCAGGAAAAGGGCCTTCGCAGGCGGAGAATGCCCAACTACAGTCATTTTCCAACATTCCATTGACTCTGGATCAGTTCCTATGGAGTGGAGGGTAGCCAATGTAACCCCACTTTTTAAAAAAGGAGGGAGAGAGAAAACAGGGAATTATAGACCGGTCAGCCTGACATCGGTAGTGGGTAAAATGATGGAATCAATTATTAAGGATGTCATAGCAGTGCATTTGGAAAGAGGTGACATGATAGGTCCAAGTCAGCATGGATTTGTGAAAGGGAAATCATGCTTGACAAATCTTCTGGAATTTTTTGAGGATGTTTCCAGTAGAGTGGATAAGGGAGAACCAGTTGATGTGGTATATTTGGACTTTCAGAAGGCGTTCGACAAGGTCCCACACAAGAGATTGATGTGCAAAGTTAGAGCACATGGGATTGGGGGTAGTGTACTGACATGGATTGAGAACTGGTTGTCAGACAGGAAGCAAAGAGTAGGAGTAAATGGGTACTTTTCAGAATGGCAGGCAGTGACTAGTGGGGTACCGCAAGGTTCTGTGCTGGGGCCCCAGCTGTTTACACTGTACATTAATGATTTAGATGAGGGGATTAAATGTAGTATCTCCAAATTTGCGGATGACACTAAGTTGGGTGGCAGTGTGAGCTGCGAGGAGGATGCTGTGAGGCTGCAGAGCGACTTGGATAGGTTAGGTGAGTGGGCAAATGCATGGCAGATGAAGTATAATGTGGATAAATGTGAGGTTATCCACTTTGGTGGTAAAAACAGAGAGACAGACTATTATCTGAATGGTGACAGATTAGGAAAAGGGGAGGTGCAATGAGACCTGGGTGTCATGGTACATCAGTCATTGAAGGTTGGCATGCAGGTGCAGCAGGCGGTTAAGAAAGCAAATGGCATGTTGGCCTTCATAGCAAGGGGATTTGAGTACAGGGGCAGGGAGGTGTTGCTACAGTTGTACAGGGCATTGGTGAGGCCACACCTGGAGTATTGTGTACAGTTTTGGTCTCCTAACCTGAGGAAGGACATTCTTGCTATTGAGGGAGTGCAGCGAAGGTTCACCAGACTGATTCCCGGGATGGCGGGACTGACCTATCAAGAAAGACTGGATCAACTGGGCTTGTATTCACTGGAGTTCAGAAGAATGAGAGGGGACCTCATAGAAACATATAAAATTCTGACGGGGTTAGACAGGTTAGATGCAGGAAGAATGTTCCCAATGTTGGGGAAGTCCAGAACCAGGGGTCACAGTCTAAGGATAAGGGGTAAGCCATTTAGGACCGAGATGCGGAGGAACTTCTTCACCCAGAGAGTGGTGAACCTGTGGAATTCTCTACCACAGAAAGTTGTTGAGGCCAATTCACTAAATATATTCAAAAAGGAGTTAGATGAGGTCCTTACTGCTAGGGGATCAAGGGGTATGGCGAGAAAGCAGGAATGGGGTACTGAAGTTGAATGTTCAGCCATGAACTCATTGAATGGCGGTGCAGGCTAGAAGGGCCGAATGGCCTACTCCTGCACCTATTTTCTATGTTTCTATGTTTCTATGTTTCTACTGCTCAGTGAATGTTCTTAAAACTCTTATGCCTGGTAGAAGCTGGCGTAAGGCCTTCTTTTAGCAGTGTAAGAGTTTTAAAAGATAGAAAAATAAAATGTTATCAATAATTTTTATATTAAAAATCCTGTCTATTAAGGGAAGGTTATTCTTACCCCTATTAAAACATTAAAAATAAATTTTTGTCTAAAACATTTAATTAAATTCAATTAATTTTAAATATGTGAAGTGTTTTTTTAATTTAAAATGTGTGTTTTTCGGCAGTTATTCTCATTGGTAGTAATGGCAGCTCCGTACAAACGGAACTCACCATTACTGTGAATGGGGATACACCATTTTCATTGGTTGGTCCAGCCCACGTGATCCCAGGATACGCACACACTCCTGGAAGACGTGGGCCTCTGTGCATAGAGGCCTTGGAGCAGAAATCTTCGTTCCTCCGGGACCATCAGGTACACGTTTTACCTCTCTAGTCCGGGACTCTTTCATCCAGAAACATCGGTTCGGCCTCAGTTGGGCCTGCAGGAGAGGAGCGTTTTTTTTTTTAAGTTTCAATCGGCTGCAATGGCTGATCAGACAGTGTGTTCGGCGATCGGCTGGGAGTGTGTCAGTTAGTGAGTGCGTGCGCGGGTGCTGAGGGAGCCGTCCACAGGCTGCCGTGGCACGCACTCACACATGCATACATACAGGAGCCTGGGCGCTGTCCATTGTAAGCAAGGCCTCCCGTAGTTCAGGAAATTCTGTTCCGGCACCGGTCAGGTCCCGAGGGTGCCGGACTGGAGAGGTACAACTGTGCATTAGCAAATATTTTTGTGGTTGGAGGCATTCGCCCACGGGAAGCCTCTGATCACAATTTCAGAGCCAATAATGGAGCAACCACTTAGACCACAATCTCGAGGACCTGATGCTTTCTCCTGCAGAGTATTAAAAGTAGTAGATGAGGAAACTGCCGATGCGCTGGTCATAATTTTCCAAAACTCTCTAGATTCAGGAATTGCACCTTTGAATTAGAAAATTACACGTCATTCCATTAAAAATGAGAAAGGGAGAGATAAACCAGTTATCTACAGACGTGTCAGTTTACTGCACAAGATAAAAGTTCACGGGGTTGGGGGTAATATATTAGCATGGATAGAGGATTGGCTAACTAACAGAAAACAGAGAGTTGGGATAAATGATTCATTCTCAAGTTGGCAATCAGAAACCAGTGGGGTGCCGCAGGGATCAGTGCTGGGACCCCAACTTTTTAGTGGAAGGGACTGAGCGTAGCGTAGCCAAGTTTGCCGACGATACAAAGATGGGTGGAAAACAATGTGAGAGGAGAACACAAAAAATTTGCAAAAGGACATAGACAGGCTAAGTGAATGGGCAAAAATTTGGCAGATGGAGTATAATGTTGGAAAGTGTGAAGTCATGCACTTGGGCAGAAAAAAAATCAAAGAGCAAGTTAGTATTTAAATGGAGAAAGATTGCAAAGTGCTGCAGTACAGCAGGACCTGGGGGTACTTGTGCATGAAACACAAAAGGTTAGTATGTAGGTACAGCAAGTGATCAGCAAGGCCAATGAAATCTTGGCCTTTATTGCAAAGAGGATGGAGTATAAACGCAGGAAGTCTTGATACAGTTGTACAGGGTATTGGTGAGGTCACACCTGGAATACTGCGTGCAGTTTTAGTTTCCATATTTACGAAAGGATGTACTTGCTTTAGAGGCAGTAGAGAGAAAATTCCCCAGGTTGATTCCAGGGATGTGGGGGTTGACCTACGAGGAAAGGCTGAGGAGGTTGGGCCTCGACTCACTGGAATTCAGAAGAATGAGAGGTGATCTTATCAAAACGTATAAGATTATGAGGGGGCTTGACAAGGTGGATGCAGAACGGATGTTTCCACTGATCGGGGAGACTAGAACTAGAGAGCATAATCTTTGAATAAATTTAAGACAGAAATAGACAGTTTCTTAAACGATAAGGGAATAAGGGGTTATGGAGAGCGGCCAGGAAAGTGGACCTGAGTCCATGATCTGATCAACCATGATCTTATTGAATGGCAGAGCAAGCTCGAGGGGCCGTATGGCCTACTCCTGCTCCTATTTCTTATGTTATTAACCAAAAATTGTGGGGAAGTAACAAGAATCTATTAGAGACAGAGCAACTGAACATTTGGACAAATATAAGTCAGTCAGCATTGAGATAATGCAGGATTTATCTGACTCATCTAGCTGAAATTTTTGGGGAGGTCACAAGCATAGTGGATAAGGCAGTGTATCTATATGAGCTTCCAGAACACATTTGATATGGTTCCGCACAAGAGATTAGCAGCAAAAATGAAAGCAAGTGGAATTGGAGTAACCTTGTCATATGGGCAGATAATTGGCTGGGAGGTAGGAGACAAGAGTAGGGATTGATGAGATGTGACAAGTGGTGTTACCCAGAGATCTGTACTAGAGCTTCGGCTTTTCACCATATATATTAATAACTTGAATGACGAAAGAGAGAGTTGTATATCCTAGTTTGCAGGTGACAATAATGAGGAGGTCCAGTAAGTTGTATGGTTGGGAGGAAGGATCATAGAGAGACAAGCCGAGTGGCCAAATTGTAGCAAATGGAGTTTGATGTGGCAGTGTGAAGTCACTTTGGACCAGAGAAAGATAAGTCGGAATATTTTCTTAATGATGAAAGACAAGGAGCTGAGGCGGAGTGAAGGCATTTAGGTGTATTGTGCACAAATCACTAAAAGCTACTGCATATATACAAAAAGTAATGCAAAGGCTAATAGAATGTTTGCCTTCATCTCAAGGGGATTGGAATTCAAGTGAGGAAGTGATGCTTCAGTTGTCGAGTCTTGGTTAGACCCTATCTGGAGTACTGCCTTCAGTTTTGAACACCGAACATCAGGAAAGATAAATTAGCCTTGGAAGGGTTACAGCACAGACTCATCAGAATTATACCAGGAGTTAAAGGGTGAAATTATGAGAACAGATTCTGTAAACTTGAATTTAAAAAGTTGAGAGGTCATCTAATCGAGGTATTTAAAATGATTAAACAATTGGATACAGAAAAATTATTTCTTCTGGTGGGGAATTTAGGACGAGAGGGCATAATCTTAAAATTAGAGGTATGCCATTTTAGGAGTGAAATCAGGAAGCACGTTTTTACACAATGGGTCGTGGAAATCTGGAATTTGCTCCTCAAAAGGCTGAGGATGGTGGATCAAATTGACAGTTCCAGAATTGAGATTGACAGATTTTGGTTCAGTAAGGGTATTATGGGCGATGCAACAAAGGCGGGTAAAATGGAGTTGATGTGCAGATCAGCCATGACCTAACTGAACAGGCTCGAGGGACTGAATACCTTCCTCCTATTCCTATGTAAGGTGGCGATTGAGATTGCTTTCTATTCTATACAAAGTGCAATATCCAACAATCAGTTTCTGAAGATGGCTTATTACAGATGCACTAGAAGCATATGGAAAATATAAAGGAGGCAAGAATAAACATTCAATAATACTGATTTAACACAAAAATGGAAGCAGAGAGCACCTTCAGAGATTTGTCCTCATACATGACACACAGTACGAGTTGGTGTCATTATTTAGTAACACCAGATTAAAAGTAATCTACACACCTAAATTACTGAATCCTGAATCTATCCACGGATCAAAGGCAAGCAGAGTCTAAAGTCACAACTCATAAGAGTCACCATATCATAGGCAGTCCCTCGAAGTGAGGACGACTTGCATCCACGCCAAAAAGGAATGAGTTCACAGGTGTTTTTCAATGAAGGACCTAATATTCCAGATCCCGAACTACATCTTGAACTGTGGAAGATGCCTGTGCGTGAATTTTTTTAACGTGTGGTGGCCGTTGCACGCCAGCCACCACATGGGCTTGACAGAGCTCGGTCTTGGTCCAGTGGCAAGGGTTAACCAAGACGTCTGGAGACCTGCTCTACTGCACAGACTGAGTGCGCACACATCGCAGTGTGGGCTGGCCTGTGCTGCTCCTGGGCCCTCGCCTCTCCTGGGCCCCGGTTACTTCCCTCTACAAACTCTTACCACTCCTTCGCCCCTCCTGCTGTGCCTGCCCACACTGCAATCAACAACCGGACATCGCCCTCCTGCAGCAGCACACGCTGCTCCCTCCAACTGCCCCAGCCTGCTGATGATCTTACAGGCTGGGACCGTACCAATTTCTGGACCGGGCCTGGCTGCTGAGGGGCGGTGAGTGTGGAGCTGGGCCGGGTCGGTGTGAAAAATGGCCCCAGGCCCAGCCAGAGGGAAGTGGGGCCGGAGCGGCTGCTAGGCCCATGGGTGACCATCCCAGTCAGGGACCCAGGCCGTGCTGGACCTCGCCGACTGGTCAACAGCCACAGAGCGGGCACGCCGGCTAGTGCTGCCCACCCACCTGGGGCTTATCCGGGGCCTCACCGCTCCCCGAGCCGCCAGTCGGTGAGTGAGGGCGGGCTGTTCACTTGACGGGGCCCTCCCCTGTTCGGCACCCCCTGAAACTGTTCACCTGGAACACCATTGCCCTCAGGCACAACCCACCTGCGGAGTACTTGCTGCTAGTTATCCACAATAGAGTAAAGAATTTTACCATCACTGCAGACCTGAGGGCCAGGATGTCACCAAATACGCTGTGGACCTCAGGAGACTCGCGGCGCCGTGTGATTTTGGCGCACACCTTGACGAGGCGTTACAGGACGTTTTCGTCATGGGGATTGGCCACGAGGGCCTCCTTTACAAGCTGTTCGCCACGGAACCCACAGTCACTCTGACAAAGGCCATCACCATCAGCCGGGCACATATGACCTCGACTTGCAGCACCAAGCAAATAATCCACACAGTCTCGAACCCGGCAGGCACTGTCCACAGCATAGCGCCCACCACGGACAAAACTGCAGAACGTGGCGCTGCCCGGGACAGAGAGCACGGACCTCAGGGTCCTGGAACTCAGAGTCCGCTGAGGGGGGCCAATCAAGCAGCACCATGCTGGCGCTGTGGAGGAAGCTATGGGGCTCACCGGTGCAGGTTTGCGGAGTACACATGCAATACCTGCCACGCGAAAGGCCTCCTTCAGCGTATGTGTAAAAGAAATCGGACTCACCACGTGGCTGAGGAGATGGAGGATGATCCACCATCCAGCGAGGAGCAGGCAGAAGATGATGACGTGTACCGACGATTCGCCCCCAATCAGTCTTGAGTATACCCAACAACTAAGCATATGCAGCCCTCTTGGGTTAAGAATTCACTACCCTCTGCATGTAGAAATTTCTCCTTACAGTAGTCCTAAATGGCTGACCCTTTATCCTGATATCGGCCCCTAGATCTAGTCTCTCCAGCCAGGGGAAACAGTCCCTCAGCATCGACCATGTCAATCCTTCTAATACTTTTATATGTTTCAATGAGATCACCTTTTGTTCTTTTAAACTCCAGAGAATATAGGCCCATTCTACTCAATCTCTCATAAAACAGCCCTCACATCCCATGAATCAATCTAGTGAACCTTCATTAGACTGCCTCAAAAGCACATATATTCTTCCTTAGATAAGGAGACAAAAACTGTGCACAGTACTCCAGGTGTGGTCTTACCAAAGCCCTATATAATTGCAGTAAGACTTCCTTATTCTTATACTGCAACCCCCTTACAATAAACACTAACCTACCATTTTCCTTCCTAATTGCTTGCTATACCTGCATGTTAACTTTCTGTGATCCATGTACAAATTTGTATCTGGCCGTGAGGATGCTCTCCTTTGGTTTCAACTGGTCACGAATGAGTTCAGTCAGTTCCTCGTATGACTTGTCCCTGGCGCTCACGGGTGCCAGAAAATCCCTGACGAGACAGTAAACCTCATCTCCACAACTGGAGAGCAATATTGCCTTACGCTTATCTCTCATTGCGTCTGTGTCCTCCGTCAGGTCGTTTGCTGTGAAGTAGTACTCGAGGCTTTCCGTAAAGGCCTCCCAATCAGGTACTTTCAGGTTTCCCACCACAGCGCCCTCTGTGGTGTACCATTGTGCTTATATTACATTTAAGGTACCAGGACGATACACACATCAATACATTACATCTCAACACTAAGCTGGGTAGCGGTGTGAGCTGTGAGGAGGACGCTAAGAGGCTGCAGGGTGACTTGAACAAGTTAGGTGAGTGGGCAAACGCATGACAGATGCAGTATCATGTGGATATATGTGAGGTTATCCACTCTGGTGGCAAAAACACGAAGGCAGAACATTATCTGAATGGCAGATTAGGAAAAGGGGAGGTGCAACGAGACCTGGGTGTCATGGTACATCAGTCATTGAAAGTTGGCATGCAGGTACAGCAGGCGGTGAAGGTGGCAAATGGTATGTTGGCCTTCATAGCTAGGGGATTTGAGTATTGGAGCAGGGAGGTCTTGCTGCAGTTGTACAGGCCTTGGTGAAGCCTCACCTGGAATATTGTGTTCAGTTTTGGTCTCCTAATCTGAGGAAAGACGTTCTTGCTATCGAGGGAGTGTAGCGAAGGTTCACCGGACTAATTCCAGGGATGGCAGGACTGACACATGAGGATAGACTGGATCGACTGGACCTGTATTCACTGGAATTTAGAAGGATGAGAGGGGATCTCATAGAAACATATAAAATTCTGACAGGACATGTTAGACGCAGGAAGAATGTTCCCGATGTTGGGGAAGTCCAGAACCAGAGGACACAGTCTAAGGATTCGGACTGAGATAAGGAGAAACTTCTTCACTCAGAGAGTTGTTAACCTGTGGCATTCCCGACCGCAGAGAGTTGTTGATGCCAGTTCACTGGATATACTCAAGAGGGAGTTAGATGTGGCCCTTACGGCTAAAGGGATCAAGGGATATGGAGAGAAAGCAGGAAAGGGGTAGAGGTGAATGATCAGCCATGATCTTATTGAATGGTGGTGCAGGCTCAAAGGACCGAATGGCCGACTCCTGCACCTATTTTCTATGTTTCTATCACATAGACCATCTACTTTCATCTCTGAAACACTGCACGTCTCCACCCCTACTTCAGCACACCTGCTGCTGAAACTGTCATCCATGCCATAGTCACCTCCAGGCTTGACTACTACAAGGGTCTCCTGGCCATCCTCTCATCATCCACCGTGATAAACTTCTGCAGCCCATACGCTATCCCTCACCAAGTCCTGTATGCCCATCACCTCTGTCTTTGTTCTCGCTCAATACCCCAAATTTCAAGTCCTCATCCATGTCTTTAAATCCCTCCACAGCCTCACCCCTCCCCAACTCTGCAACCTTCACCAGCCTTACAATCCCCACCCGAGGTAGTTTTTGTTCCTGACTCAGACCTTATGCACATCCTTTAGTCACCCACCACTGGTGGCCATGTTTTCAGCTGCCAAGGCACCACTCTCAAATTCCCTTCTGCCTCTTCATCCCCCTCTCCTCCTTTAATTAAACCCCTCCTTGAAACCCACCTTTTTGACCAAGATTTTTTCACCTCTCCTAAGACAACCTTTTTTATCCTTTTGCCTCTGTGAAGCCCCTTGGCAAGTTTTTGCTATGTGAAAGGTGTTATATAAATGCAAGTTTATGCTGTTGTTTGTTCAATCACTAACACACCGCTCATTACAAAGTGCAGTGAAGTTTTCATCAATGATATGAATGCTGGCAGAGTGAAGCTTTTTTTAAAAACAAACTATTTAGTTAAGTCCTATTTTACTGCGGTGAGTCACTTAATTTTCTTTATTGGGCAGTATGTGCATCTACAGGTACAGCGTTGAGAATCTGGAAGCCTCGGGACCGAGGCCGCTCCGGATTCTGTGTATTTCCGGACTTCGGCAGCCCAAGTGGGCAGCGGCCTGAGGCAGGGGGAAGAGGCCGGTGGCGGCCCGAAGCAGTCATCCGGATTCCGGAACATTTTCCGGATTCTCGACGCTATACCTGTATAAAGAAAATTCAACCAATATTTTTTTAGGAATATCTGCATCCCAGAATACTAAAAGAGTAAGTAGTGGATGCATTGGTTGTCATCTTCTAAAGTTCTACAGATTATGGCACAGTTCCTGCAGATTGGAGGGTGGCAAATGTAACCCCACTATTTAAAAAAGGAAAGAGAAAAAACATGGAACTACAGACCGTTTAGCCTAACATCAGTAGTAGGAAAAATGCTAGAGTCTATTATAAAGGATGTGATAACGGCACACTTAGATAATATCAACGGGATTAAACAAAGTCAACATGGATTTATGAAAGGAAAATCATGTTGGACAAACCTGCTGGAGTTTTTTTGAGGATGTAACTGACAGAATAGATAAGGGAGAACCAGTGGATGTGTGTATTTGGATTTTTAGAAGACCATTAATAAAGTCCCACATAAGAGGTTAGTGTGCAAAATTAAAGCACATAGGATTGGGGGTAATGTATTGGCATGGATTGTTAATTGGTTAACTGATGGGAAACAGAAAGTAAGAATAAAATGGGTCTTTTTCAGGGTGGTGGGCAGTGACTAGTGGGGTACCACAGAGATCAGTGCTTGGGCCCCAGCTATTCACAGTATATATAGATTTGGATGACGGAACCAAATGTAATATTTCCAAGTTTGCTGACGACACAAAACTAGGTGGGATTGTAAGTTGTGAGGAGGATGCAAAGGCACAGCAAGGCGATTTAGATAGGTTGAGTGAGTGAGCAAACACATGGCAGATGCAGTATAACGTGGATAAATGTGATGTTATCCACTTTGGTAGAAAAAACATAAGGACAAAGTATTATTAAATGGTGATGGCTTGGGAAGTGTCGATATACAGAGGAATCTGGGTGCCCTTGTACACCAGTCATTGAATGCAAACAAGCGGATGCAGCAAGCTGTTAGGAAGGCAAATGGTATGATGTCCTTCATTGCAAGAGGATTTGAGTACAGGAGCAAGGATGTCTTACTACAGGGCCTTGGTGAGACCACACCTGGAGTATTGTGTGCAGTTTTGGTCTCCTGACCCAAGAAAGGATATACTTGGCACAGAGGGAGTGCAACGAAGGTTTACCAGACTGATTCCTGGGATGGCAGGACTGTTGTATGAGAAGAGATTGAGTCAACTCGGCCTGTATTCACTAGAGTTTAGAAGAATGAGAGGGGATCTCATTGAAACGTATAAAATTCTGACTGGGTTGGATAGACTGGATGTGAGGAGGATATTTCCCAACAAGGGGTCACAATCTCAGGATATGGGATCGGAAATTTAGGACCAAGATGAGGAGAATTTTTTTTACTCAGAGGATGGTGAACCTGTGAAATTCTCTACCACAGAAGGCTGTGAACGCCAAGGGCCCAATTTTGGCCATGACTTGCATCAATTTTTTTGGAGTAAGCTGGTTTTTCTGGTGCAAGTTTAAAAAACCCATTTTCCCCAATAAACTTGCTCCAGAGTAACTTAGTTAGATACGATTTTTTTTTTTTTTTTAAGTTCAGTTTTTTTTCCCCGAAAGGGGGGCGTTCCCAGACACTTACGCCAGCTTTGGCCATTTATGCCACTTTGGCCAGCTGACACTTACACCAAATTGACTTAAGTCAGCGTATGTGGCCGGATCTGAAAAACACTGCGGCCAGTTAAGAAATCGGCGCAGGTAAGTAAGGACCTGCACCCAAGCACCAAACATTCCAAATAAAAGTTAAAATAACTAAATAAAAATAAAGAACTCGGGTAAACAATTGATTAACAATTAAATATTTGAAGTAAATCCTACC
Organism: Pristiophorus japonicus; assembly: GCF_044704955.1. NCBI lineage: Eukaryota > Metazoa > Chordata > Chondrichthyes > Pristiophoridae > Pristiophorus > Pristiophorus japonicus. Next base: position 11,210 of record NW_027251721.1, on the reverse strand, counting down.
TTGGGCCGGGGAAGGCAGCGGGCCGGCCTGTACGGGAGGCCATTCGGCGTGGGATAGGGGCAGCTGGCAAAGACGCATCGGGAGGCTGGCGGGGTCGGAAAGGCTGGGCTCGCGGCATCGGCGGCGGGGGGAGGCTGGGCTCAGCGGCATCTCTGGTAGGGTTCTGACAGCCTGGCACTCAGCGACCATTCGGCCACGGCTCGGGGCGGCGAACATTGGGTCCTGCTGACAACTTGCAGGACGCGCTGGGAGGGCGCGGAGCATGCGCGCAGACTTCACTGCGCATGGGACAGCTGCCGGCAGTGTTTTCAGCGCAGGGCTGTAGCTCCCCCCCCCCCCCCCCCCCACCATGGACGCCGCACCAGGACCCGGGACACTCGGCAGAGGGGCCAGGATACTAAGTAAGTTTTTTGGCGCCCTTTCCAGCACACAAAGTCGGCGCATAAAGGGTCAGTGCGCCAAAAAAACGGATTGGCTAAAATTGGACCCCAAGTCACTGAATATATTTAAGAGGGAGATAGATAAGATAGATTTCTAGAAACAAAAGGCATCAAGGGGTATGGGGAAAAAGCAGGAATATGGTATTGAGATAGAGGATCAGCCATGATCATATTGAATGGCGGTGCAGACTCAAAGGATCGGAAGGCCTACTACTGCTGCTATTTTCTAAGTTTCTAATTGTATAATTGATATGAATAGATATGTCCATTTTGACATTCTTTATTGTTGATTACCAGTAAAAAGAGTAGCTCTCCTATTATTTTCAAATGATCATAAGTGATTTACAAATTCATTCATGAGCCTTTTTTCTGGATTGGAGCTTGTTCGAATGAAATACAGCCCCAAACCATTTTACAAATACTTATGCAAAACCTCGCCATTCATGTATTATTCTATACATACTATGCAACTGCAGCAAGTTCTATTAAATTAAAATCCCACATTCTGATGAAAGGTCATTGACCTGAAACATTAACTCTCTTTTTCTCTCCTCAAATAATGCCTGATCTGCTCAGTGTTTACAACATTTTCTGTTTTTATTTCAGATTTCTAGCAGCCGCAGTATTTTGTATTTGTCCTATATGTAGTAATAGTGAAACTCAATTTTAGTTTGGAAATCTTGTTGGTCTATATGAACCATTTATAATATTCAAGATCAAATTCACAAACTGTATAATTATTTGTTTACAGCAAGAATCATTTATTTACAACAAAACTTTACCACAGAAATCTTTTCTATTTATTAGGTAAATAAAATATAAGAGACGAGACATTTTGGCCAACAAAACTTATATCTCAAGATTCCCAACACACCCATCTTAGCAACCAACTGCTTTTTGAATATATGCATGATTTTTCTCCCACAACTGCCTGGCGGATTATTCCATACATTTATATTGGTCTTAGAACTGCTCTTCTTGCTATCAGTTTTAAGTCGATCTTTCTCTGATTTAAATTTGTGCCCTCTTGTCATACTTTCGTAGCTTACTTTTAAGTAATATTCAGGACTTCCCTTAAATATTATATACCTAAATGAGTTCCTCTCAATCATTTTCTTTCTAGACTGTAGACTTGAGCTTCTCAAATGCTGTGAAGCGATCCCAGAAAACACACGTGAACTCCATTAGTTATGACCACACATATGGTGCCTTTTGAATTTTCACAGATTTCTGTTACGGAACTAGCTTTCAACCCAGTAACAGATACAAGTGGTTACATTTTTAGAATCGTTCACAATAAAATAAAGTCTGATATATAGGCCTGATTTCTATAATATTTACACAGGTTGTAATAGCTTACCTCTAATAAATAAAAGTATCTGTTAAACTGTGGGCTTTTGGTATCTTCCAATCCCTTCAGCTGCCGTGTAATGAACATGAAAATGTCCTGTGAATTACACACACACAAAAAATAAACACAAAGCATAATTCAACAAACATTTGCAAAACAATTCAAAATGCTTCCTGAAAGATCCGTGGTAAAATTGAATGCAGTTGTGGTGAACTATCAACATAAAATATGGACTTTAAGAAATCAGAATTGAAATATCAAATTAGTGAGCTGTAAATTGCACAGACGTTTGCAATAAATGCTGCAATGCCACATCATGCAGTTTAAAATGATCAGTGCAAATGAAAGGCACTCAGAAAAGGCCACGAATGGCAAGACTCTGCTTCTTCCAGGAACAACTTAAAAATTTGTTGGGGCAGTTTCAAATTACAACTGCACAAAGATGGTCACTTTATTATGGGATTAAAAAAAAATCCAAAAGTAATGCTCATGAGTAGCCACTAGAATAAAAAAAATCTAAACAATTAACTAAAAACGACATCTCGCACTTTAAAATGATGACTTCTCAGTGCATTAACATGCTTTTCTATAGAGTGGTGCAACATAGCTTCATGGCCACATTTTCTGATCTCAGCCATGTAATCAACAAAATTAAAATGCAGGCACAAATCCATTTACTATAGGTAAATGAGATAAGTACCCTAAATTTCCCTCACAGATCCCCGACTGGATGCACTAACAGGATGGCAACAAGTCTCCTATCCACACCTTCAGCTAAGAATGGTACGTGACATCAAGAGAACTGGAAGTAGACATCTTAAAAATGATTAAAGAGAGAGAAAACCGCAAACACTGGAAATATGCAGCAGCTCAGTCAGTATCAGTAAAAAGACAGGTTAATGTTTTGGGTAGAGACCTTCATCAGAACTGAAAACAAAGATAAGCAAAATACTCTAGTGACAGGAGGAATTAATTAATAGAACAACCTGCAAACTGCTTAATAGAAAAGCAGAACACTTTTACATGATATAAATATAATTTCCAGAGGCAATGGGAAGACATAGAAGAGCGAAGGTGGAAATAGCAAAGACAGTAAAAAAAAAAGGCATGGCAATGACTCAAGGAAAAAGGCAAGAAAATGGGAATAGGAAATAATCCCTTCAGATGCAGCTCTGAAATGAAAATAATAATGCTGAATGCAGTCACCCATCTTCAATCGAAAATAAATCAGTGCTTCAGGCCCCCACCCAAACGGTGTTCTGCCAAACAGTTTTTACTCAAAACATCAATCCTTGTTCTTCCCCCATACAGTGACAGACCCACTGTCCCATGAACCAGTATATCCTGTTGTAAAAAAAATGTAGGAATGCCTGGGAATATCAGATACTGTTCCTGAATGCTGTCACTTGGGTGTGGTTCCTGCCGGCCTTTGCCCTTTCTCTCCCAAATCTCCTCACTTCCACTGTTCAGGTTCCCCATGTTCCATCAGAGGTGCATTTTAGCCACAACTACACGTTAACTGTTTTAAACTGCCATTACCCACCCCTACTCTCTGCTTCTCATTGAGCTGTTGAATTCTCTTCTCAAATTTGGTTTCAGAATTCCTGGATTTCCCTGGACATCAAGACTTTGTTTCTGCACTGGACTACATCGCAAGACTCATCTGCTGTATCCTGGATTCTGCTGCTAAAAAATTTTTAAATAATTTTTAAACATCTTCCACCGGTGTATTTTTGCTGAGCGGGGTGACTCATTCAACTGTTTTTTCAGCTTTGTTGGTTGCTGGTTAGTGGTTTTACATTTTCTCCGCTGCTTCTAATCTACGGTGACCTCCAACTTCGCCATCACCTTTCTGCATCAAAAATGATTCTTATTCCCAAGGCAATAACCTCCATCATCCAATTCTCTACCCTTCAAATAGCTTCTGGATTTCACTCGTCTGCTACATCTGTCCTTGAACTTGGACAACAATTCATCGATGCTCCATGCCGACTCCATCCGACCTACATCAACTTTTTCCTTACACGACGCCTCCGACTTTAACTGTGGTCTCCCTACAATTGTCTACAACCTATTCCCTGCTACTACCAGGAAATATGCATCCCAATAATTGCTACGCAACCAGGCCTATGTAACTTGAATTTTTCCTGTGTCCATTCGCATGCACATTTTGGCTGCCGTTTCAAACCTGAGCCGTTAACTTTTATTTCCATTTTTTGCTCTCCTTTTATCATTTCTCTTTACCCCTCCAATCATGCCGCCTTTCATCTCTCCTCTCTCGGATGCTCTGCCTTCCCAAATTCCTACCCAATTCTTCATTAATCTTCGACCTACCTACTCTCCTGCCGCCGTCCCAGGCTTGACCTCAGTGCCTCTCTTGACATCCTCCATATGGCCCACTGTGGCACTCGAAACTGCCCTCTCATGAGCAGCAACCCCAACTGTTCCATCCTACCCTCTCGAGAACTTGCTCGCCCGGCACACCCACTGAGGACTAATCTTGGCTATCTCCTCCCCAGCCAACTCACCCCTTCCAGCGCTGACCCTGTAGACGCTGGCAGTGGGGCAGCCATCACCGATCCTCTCCACATCTCCCTGCAGAATGTCTGTTCAATTGCGAACAAACCCCTTGCCATCCGTGAGCTTCGACATCATGGCCGTGACCGAAACTTGGTTGAGGGGTGATGACATATTACCCTTAAATTAAGCCTCCCCACCTGGCTATCCCTTCCACCATTTGCCCCGCCCAGATTCCCGTGGTGACGATGTGACTCTCATCACCAAATGACACTTCAATCTGTCCCCCTACACCTCCGGCACTTTTTCCACCTTTGAACATCTCACCTTACTTTAAATTCTCGTTCTGTACCGTCCACCCAGATATCTTCACTGCTTTTCTCCCTCAGCTTCTGCACCGAGCGAATGCTCATCCTCGCTGATTTCAACCTCCATCTCAATTCATCATTCTCTCGGAGTTTACTAACCTACTGTCCTTCCTTAATCTCTCCCGCCATTAAAACTCCCCAATCCATATTCACAGCCACCCCCTTGATCTTGCCATCTCACATGGCCTCACTACTCCCATCGTGTCAATCACAGATAAGGCCATTTCTGACCACTTCCTTGTATCGCTTTCCACCCAGATCCCCCCCAACCACAACCCTACTTCCATCTATGTCCATCCCTGCAAAATACTCTTACAGCTGCACTTGCGAAATCCCAACTGTCCAGCCTTTGGCCCTCCATTCACCATGACATTTCTGCAGCTAACTATCCGCTCAACCACACCATCACCATCTTTGATGCCCTAGTTCCTATTGAATCAATTACCTTCTCTCACCCTGCCCTAATCATGAACTTGCATCTTCCTCCAGTTTCTCTCCGATCGCCCTTCTCCATGTTCATCTTGCACATGAGACCCACTTCCTGCTCCCTCGACCCTATTCCCACGAAATTGCTAACCACCCAACTTACTTTTCTGGTTCATGTTAGAAGTTCACTCTCCTCAGGTACTGTCCCCCTCTCCTTTAAATCTGCCTTCATTATCCCTCTCCTCAAAAAACCTTTGACCTGTCCATCCATGAAAACTACCACCCAATCTCCAACCTCCCTTTCCTCTCCAAAGTCCTTGAACATGTTGTTGCCTCCCAAATCCGTGCCCATCTTTTCCAGAACTCCAAGTTTGAATCCCTCCAATCCGGTTTCTGCCCCTGCCACTGTACCGAAAAGGCTCTCATCAAAGTCACAAATGACATCCTTTATGACTGTAGCAAAGGTAAACTATCCCTCCTCGTCCTGCTCGATCTGTTTGCAGCCATTGACACAGTTGACCACTCCATTCGCCTCCAAAGCTTCTCCACCATCGTCCAGCTGGGTGGAACTGCACGCGCCTGGTTCCATTCTTATCCATTTAATTGTAGCCACAACAGCCACACAAGGAGCATTAATGTGACCAGTCAAGACTGTTAATCAGCCTGCAATTCCTTCCATGTTACTTGCCACTTATCAGCCCAAGCCCGAATGTCGTCCAGGTCTTGCTGCGTGTGGCCATGGATGGTATGAGGAGTTGCGAAAGGCACTGAATACAGGGTGCAATCATCAGCAAACATCCACACTTCTGACCTTATGATGGAGGGAAGGTCATTGATGAAGCAGCTGAAGATGGTTGAGCCAAGAACACTGCCCTAAGGAACTCCTGCAATGATGTCCTGGGGCTGTGATTATTGACCTCCAACCACCACAACCATCTCCCTTTCTGTTCGGTATGACTCCAACCAGTGGAGCGTTTTCCCCGATTCTCATTGACTTTAATTTTATTAAGGCTCCTTTGATGCCAGTCGATTAAATACTGCCTTGATGTCAAGGGCAGTCACTCTCACCTCACAATGCGGATTTCGTCCCCTACGGGGCACAACAGACATGATCTTTGCAGCGCGACAGTTGCAGGAAAAATGCAGGGAGCAGCACCAGCCCTTATACGTGGCCTTTTTCAATCTTACAAAGGCCTTTGACACTGTCAACCGTGAGGGTCTGTAGGGCGTCCTCCTCAGTTTCGGATGCCCCCAAAAGTTTGTCAACATCCTTCGCCTGCTTCACGATAACATGCAGGCTGTGATCCTCATCAACGGATCCATTACAGACTCAATCCACGTCCGGACCGGGGTCAAACAGGGCTGCATTATCGCTCCAGCCTTCTTCTCAATCTTCCTCACCGCCATGCTCCACCTCACAATCAACAAGCTCCCCAACAACTAAACTACAAAACCAGTGGGAAGCTGTTTAACCTACGCCGCCTCCAGGCCAGGTCCAAGATCACCCCAACTTCTGTCACTGAGCTACTGTAATGCGGACGACGCGTGCGTCTGTGCACATTCAGAGGCTGAACTCCAGGATATCGTCAATGTATTCACTGAGGCATATGAAAGCATGAGCCTTACGCTTAACATCCGTAAGACAAAGGTCCTCCACCAGCCTGTCACCGCCGCACAGCACTGCCCTCCAATCATCAAGATCCACGGCGCGGCCCTGGATAACGTGGACCATTTCCCATATCTTGGGAGCCTCTCATCAACAAAGGCAGACATTGATGCGGAGATTCAGCATCGCCTCCAGTGCGCCCGTGCAGCCTTCGGCCATCTGAGGAAAAGAATGTTTGAAGACCCGGCCCTCAAATCTACCACCAAACTCATGGTCTACAGGTCTGTAGTAATACCCGCCCCCTCCTGTATGGATTTGAGGCATGGACGATGTATAGAAGGCACCTCAACTCACTGGAGATCTATCACCAACGATGTCTCCGCAAGATCCTGTAAATCCTGAGAGGACAGGCGCACCATCAGTCTCCTCGACCAGGCTAACATCCCCAGTATTGAAGCACTGACCACACTCGATCAGCTTCGCTGGGCAGGCCACATTGTGCGCATGCCAGATACGAGACTCCCGAAGCAAATGCTTTATGCGGAGCTCCTTCATGGTAAACGAGCCAAAGGGGGACAGCAGATAAGGACACCCTCAAAGCCTCGCTGGTAAAGTGCAACATCACCACTGACACCTGGAAGACCCTGGCCGCAGACCGCACGAGGTGGAGAAAGTCCCTCCAGGAGGGGGTTGAGCCCTTCCCTCGATGAATGTCTGTCCCACCTGTAACAGGATCTGTGGTTCTCGTATCGGACTGTTCAGCCATCAAAGAACTCACTTTGGGAGTGGAAGCAAGTCCTCCTCGATTCCGAGGGACTGCCTATGATGACCTCCAGAATTCAGCTCTTTTGTCCATGTTTGAACCAAGACTGTAATGAGGTCTGGAGCAGAGTGGTCCTGGTGGAACCCAAACTGGGCATTGGTGAGCAGGTTATTGGTAAGTGCCGCTTAATAACACTGTTGACAACACCTTCCATCACTTTACTGATGATTGAGAGTAGACTGATAGGGAGGTAATTGGCCGGATTGAATTTGTCCTGCTTTTTGTGGACAGGACAGACCTGGGCAGTTTTTCACATTGTCGGATAGATGCCAGTGTTGTAGCTGTAGTGGAACAGTTTGGCTAGAGGTGCGGCTAGTTCTGGAGCACAAGTCTTCAGCACAACAGCCAGGATGTTGTCAGGGCCCTTTGCTGTATCCAGTTTCTTGACATCACGTGATGCGAATCGAATTGGCTGAAGGCTGGCATCTGTGATAGTGGGGACCTCAGGAGGACGCCGATATGGAACATCCTGGCTGAAGATCGTTGTAAACGCTTCAGCCTTGACTTTTGCATTCATGTGCTGGGCTCTGCCATCATTGAGAATGGGGATATTCACGGCGCATCCTCCTCCTATTAGTTGTTTAATGGTCCGCCACCATTCACGACTCATTCAATCTGATCCGTGGTTGTGGGATCACTTAGCGTTGTTTATAGCATGCTGCTTCTGCTTTTTAGCATGCATGTAGTCCTGTGTTGCAGGTACTCCAGGTTGGCACCTCATTTTTAGGTACGCCTCGTGCATGCCCTTCGACACTCTTCATTGAACAAGGGTTGGCTTGATGGTAATGGTAGAATGAGGGATATACCGGGCCACGAGGTTACAGATTGTGGGGAATACAATTTTGCTGCTGATGATGGCCCACAGTGCCGCATGGACGCCCAATTTTGAACTGCTAGATCTGTTCAGAATCTATCCCATTTAGCACGGTGTTCGTGCCACACAACACGATGGCGTCTTCAAGTGTGAAGACTGGACTTTGTCTCCAAAATGACCTTGCGGTGGTCGCTGCTACCAATGCTGCCACGGACAGATGCATCTGCGACAGATAGATTTGGTGATGACTAGGTCAAGTAGGTTTTTTCCTCGTGTTGGTTCTCTCACCACCATATGCAGGCCCAGTCTGGCAGCTTTTATCCTTCAGGACTTGGCCAGCTCGGTCAGCAGTGGTGCTACCGAGCCATTTTTGGTGATAGACATTGAAGTCCGCCACCCAAAATACATTCTGTGCCCTTGCTGCTCTCAGTGCTTCTTCTAAGTGGTGTCAAAATGGAGGAGTACTGATTCATCAACTGAGGGAGGGGGGTAGGTGGTAATCAGCAGGAGGTTTCTTTGCTCATGCTTCACCTGAAGCCATGAGATTTCATCGGGTCCGGAGTCAATATTTCCAAGGCTACTCCCTCCCGACTGTCTACCACTGTGCTGCCACCCCTGGTGGGTCTGTCCTGCTGGTGGGACAGGACATACCCAGGAATGGGGATGGAGAAGTCTGGAACATTGGCTGAAAGGTATGATTCTGTGAGTATGACTATGTCAGGTTGTTGCTTTACTCGTCTGTGGGACAGCTCTCCCAGGTTTCGCACAAGTCCCCAGATGTTGGCGAGAAGGATTTTGCTGGTTCGACTGGGCTGGTTGTGCCGTTGTCGTGTCCGTAGCCAGTGCCGAGGTCGAGGTCGAGGTCGGGGTCGGGGTCGGGTGGTCTGTCCAGTTTTATTCTTCTCATTGTTTTTCGTAGATTGGTGGAGTGGAAAGTGCAGACAATTCTTAGAGTGAAGAGGGGGAGGGGTGAAAGCAGAGGTATGGAAAATGGGGTGCAACGGATCCAATAAATCATTGTTGAGGAAAGAGAGGTCAGGTGCAGATGATAGAATCAACAAAACTAGCCTATGCAATAATACATGCAGCTGCCCATATATTTACATCCAACTTTGATCACCATATACATTAATATTTAAACAAAAACTTGCATTTACACAGCACCTTTAACGTAGTACAACGTCCCATGGCGCTCCACAGAAGTGTAATTAGAAAATTGACAGAGCCACATAAGGAGATGAGCAACTAAATACTTGGTCAAAGAGGTAGGTTTTAAGGAGCACCTTAAAAGGAGGAGGAGAGGAGAGATTTAGGGATGGAATTCCAGAACTTAGTGCCTCCACAAGCGGCCAGAGGTGGAGGACTCAGAGTTCTCGGAGGAGGTTGCAGAGACAGGAAGGTGCGAGGCCATGGAGGGATTTCAACACAAGGGTAAGAATGTTAAAATTGAAGCGTTGGTCGGCTGGGAACCAATGCAAGTCTGAGCACAGGAGTGATGGATGAACAGAACTTGATGCAGGTTAGGATACGAACAGCAGAGTTTTGGACAAGCTCAAGTTTATGATGGGAGGCGGCCAGGAGAACACTTACATCTAACTTTTCAGTGGAATAAATAGAAAACATAAAAATCCTTGGGATACAAATTATACTCAACTCGTGGTTCTAATCATAATTCACTAACAGTTGTGATTTATCAGTAAGATATGTGGTTTTCAGTTTTAAAAAATAAATTCGAGTATTTTTCAGTTTTGTTTCCTAAATTCATCAAAAACGCAGGGAAAATACTACATTTCCAAATTGAATCTTGCAAAAACCTGAAAAACATTTGTATATTCATTTTACAGGTTGTACCTCTCCAGTCCAGGACTTTTTAAGTCCGGAAACATCCCTGGTCCAGCATCAGTCCCGACGTGGGTGGCCTCCATTAGAAAAAAAAATTGTGCTCCACGTGTTAAACGTACATGTGATGCATTTTGGATAACAAATATAACAGTCTTGCCCTGGACTGCTGGAGATTTTACACACTGGCTGGTGCTGTTGTTTGAGACGCACGCCTCGTTGCCGAGACCGCCTCTCCTTGCCTGATTGGAGGCGGGCACGCATGCTCAGAAGGCTGCAGCAGCGCCGCGCTGAGCTGACATTCCCCCCAACCTTCCCCTCCCCTCCCCCCTCTCCTCACTTCCCCCCCGCCCCCCCTCACCACACCCCCTCCCCTCACCACCCTCCCCCCCCTCACCACCCTCTCCAACCCCCCCATCCCCCTCCCCACCCACTCCTCCTCCTCCCCCACTCCTCCTTCCTCCTCCTCCTCCCTCCCAATTCCTCCTTGCCCCCCACTCCCCCTTCCTCTTCACCCCCACTCCCCGTTCCCCTCCCCCCACTTCCTCCTCCCCCCCCACTCCCCCTACCTCTTCCCCCCCACTCCCCGTTCCCCCTCCCCCCACTCCCCCTTCCCCCCAACTCCGCCCCCCACTCCCCCTTCCTCCTCCTCCCACACTCCCCCTTCCTCCTCCTCCCACACTCCCCCTTCCCCCCCCAATCCCCCTTCCTCCTCCCCCCACACTCCCTCTTCCTCCGCACCCCCCCCACTCCCTCTTCCTCCGCCACCCCCCACTCCCCCTTCCTCCTCTCCCCCCACTCCCCCTTCCTCCTCACCCCCCCCACTCCCCCTTCCTCCTCACCCCCCCCACTCCCCCTTCCTCCTCACCCCCCCCACTCCCCCTTCCTCCTCACCTCCCCCCACTCCCCCTTCCTCCTCACCTCCCCCTCCTCACCTCCCCCCACTCCCCCTTCCTCCTCACCTCCCCCCACTCCCCTTACCTCCTCACTCCCCCACTCCCCTTCCTTCCTCACCCCCCCCCACTC
>NW_027251720.1:0-38415 GCF_044704955.1 Pristiophorus japonicus | reverse complement strand
TCACTCACTCACTCTCTCTCCCAGGTATCACTCACTCACTCTCTCTCCCGGGTATCACTCACTCACTCTCACTCTCCCGTGTATCACTCACTCACTCTCTCTCCCGGGTATCACTCACTCACTCTGTCTCCCAGGTATCACTCACTCACTCTCTCTCCCGGGTATCACTCACTCACTCTCTCCCGTGTATCACTCACTCACTCTCTCTCCCTGGTATCACTCACTCACTCTCTCTCTCTCTCTCTCTCTCTCCCGGGTATCACTTACTCACTCTCTCTCTCTCTCCCGGGTGTCACTCACTCACTCTGTCTCCCGGGTGTCACTCACTCACTCTCTCTCTCTCCCGGGTATCACTCACTCACTCTCTCCCGTGTATCACTCACTCACTCTCTCTCCCTGGTATCACTCACTCACTCTCTCTCCCGGGTATCACTCACTCACTCTCTCTCTCTCTCGGGTATCACTCACCTTCTCTCTCACTCTCTCCAGGGTATCACTCACTCACTCTCTCTCCCTGGTATCACTCACTCACTCACTCTCTCTCCTGGGTATCACTCACTCTCTCTCCCGGGTATCACTCACTCTCTCTCACTCTCTCTCCCGGGTATCACTCACTCACTCTCTCTCCTGGGTATCACCCACCCTCTCTCTCACTCTCTCCCGGGTATCACTCACTCACTCTTTCTCCCGGGTATCACTCACTCACTCTCTCCCGGGTATCATTCACTCATTCTCTCTCCCGGGTATCACTCACTCACTCACTCTCTCTCCCGGGTATCACTCACTCACTCTCTCTCCCGGGTATCACTCACTCACTCTCTCTCCCGGGTATCACTCACTCACTCTCTCTCCCGGGTATCTATCACTTACTCACTCACTCACTCTCTCCCGGGTATCACTCACTCATTCACTCTCTCCTGGGTATCACTCACTCACTCTCTCTTCCTGGTATCACTCACTCACGCTCTCTCCCGGGTATCACTCACTCTCTCTTTCTCCCGGGTATCACTCACTCACTCACTCCCGGATATCACTCTCACTCTCTCTACTGGGTATCACTCACTCACTCTCTCCCGGGTATCACTCACTCACTCTCTCACCCGAGTATCACTCACTCACTCTCTCTCCCTGGTATCACTCACGCACTCACTCTCTCTCCCGGGTATCACTCACTCGTTCTCTCTCTCCCAAGTATCACTCACTCACTCTCTCTCCCGGGTATCACTCACTCACTCTCTCTCTCCCAAGTATCACTCACTCACTCTCTCTCCCGGGTATCACACACTCACTCTCTCTCCCGGGTATCACACACTCAGTCTCTCTCCCGGGTATCACACACTCACTCTCTCTCCCGGGTATCACTTACTCTCCCTCTCTCCCGGGTATCACTCACTCACTCTCTCTCTCTCCCGGGTATCACTTACTCTCCCTCTCTCCCGGGTATCACTCACTCACTCTGTCTCCCGGGTCTCACTCACTCACTCTCTCTCTCCCGGGTATCACTCACTCACTCTCTCCGGGGTATCACTCACTCACTCTCTCTCCCGGGTATCACTCACTCACTCTCCCGGGTATAAACTCACTCACTCTCACTCTCCCGGGTATCACTCTCTCTCTCTCACTCTTCCCGGGTATCACTCACTCACTCTCTCTCCCGGGTATCACTCACTCTCCCGGGTATCACTCACTCACTCTCTCCCGTGTATCACTCACTCACTCTCTCTCCCTGGTATCACTCACTCACTCTCTCTCTCTCTCTCTCTCCCGGGTATCACTTACTCACTCTCTCTCTCTCCCGGGTATCACTCACTCACTCTGTCTCCCGGGTATCACTCACTCACTCTCTCTCTCTCCCGGGTATCACTCACTCACTCTCTCCCGTGTATCACTCACTCACTCTCTCTCCCTGGTATCACTCATTCACTCTCTCTCCCGGGTATCACTCACTCACTCTCTCTCCCGGGTATCACTCACTCACTCTCTCTCCCTCCCGGGTATCACTCACTCACTCTCACTCACTCTCTCCCGGGTATCACTCACTCACACTCTCTCCCGGGTATCACTCACTCACTCTCTCTCCTGGGTATCACTCACTCTCACTCACTCTCTCCCGGGTATCACTCACTCACTCTCTTTCTCCCGGGTATCACTCACTCACTCTCTCCCAGGTATCACTCACTCACTCTCTCGCCCGGGTATCACTCACTCACTTTCTCACACTCTCTCTCGGGTATCACTCACTCACTCTCCCGGGTATCAATCACTCACTCTCTCTCCCGGGTATCACTCACTCACTCTCTCTCTTTCCCGGATATCACTCACTCACTCTCTCTCCCGGGTATCACTCACTCACTTTCTCTCCCGAGTATCACTCACTCTCTCTCTCTCCCGGGTATAACTCACTCTCTCACTCTCCCGGGTATCACTCACTCCCTCTCACTCTCACTCTCCGGGGTATCACTCACTCTCTCTCACTCTCACTGGTATCACTCACTCTCTCACTCCCGGGTATCACTCACTCTTTCTCCCGGGTATCACTCACTCACTCTCTCTCCCGGGTATGACTCACTCACTAACTCACTCTCCCGGGTATCACTCACTCACTCTCTCTCCCGGGTATCACTCACTCACTCTCTCTCCCGGGTATCACTCACTCACTCTCTCTCCCGGGTATCACTCACTCACTCTCTCTCCCGGGTATCACTCACTCACTCTCTCTCCCGGGTATCACTCACTCTCTTTCCCGGGTATAACTCACTCTCTCTCTCTCCCGGGTATCACTCACTCACTCTCTCTCCCGGGTATCACTCACTCACTCTCTCTCGCGGGTATCTATCACTCTCTCTCGCTCTCTCCCGGGTGTCACTCACTCACTCTCACTCCTGGGTATCACTCACTCTCTCTCCTGGGTATCACTCACTCTCTCTCACTCTCTCCCGGGTATCACTCACTCACTCTCTCTCCCGGGTATCACTCACCCTCTCTCGGGTATCACTCACCCTCTCTCTCACTCTCTCCCGGGTATCACTCACACACTCTCCCGGGTATCACTCACTCACTCTCCCGGGTATCACTCACTCACTCTCCCGGGTATCACTCACTCACTCTCCCGGGTATCACTCACTCTTTCTCACTCTCACTCTCCCGGGTATCACTCACGCTCTCTCACTCACCCGGGTATCAATCACTCTCTCTCACTCCCGGTTATCACTCACTCTCTCTGTCTCCCAGGTATCACACACTCACTCTCTCTCCCGGGTATCACTCACTCACTCTCTCTCCCGGGTATCACTCACTCACTCTCTCTCCGACGGGTATCACTCACTCACTCTCACTCTCCTGTGTATCACTCACTCACTCTCTCTCCCGGGTATCACACACTTACTCTCTCTCCCGGGTATCACACACTTACTCTCTCTCCCAAGTATCACCCACTCACTCTCTCCCCCGGGTATCACTCACCCTCATTCTCACTCTCTCCCGGGTATCACTCACTCTCTCTCTCTCACTCTCCCGGGTATCACTCACTCACTCTCTCTCTGTCCCGGGTATCACTCGCTCACTCTCTCTCCCGGGTATCACTCACTCACTCTCTCTCCCGGGTATCACTCACTCACTCTCTCTCCCGGGTATCACTCACTCACTCTCACTCTCCCGTGTATCACTCACTCACTCTCTCTCCCGGGTATCACACTCTCACTCTCTCTCCCGGGTATCACTCACTCACTCTCTCTCCCGGGTATCACTCACCCTCTCTCTCACTCTCTCCCGGGTATCACTCACTCTCTCTCACTCTCCCGGGTATCACTCACACTCTCTCTCTCTCTCCCGGGTATCACTCACTCACTCTCTCTCCCGGGTATCACTCACTCACTCTCTCTCCCGGGTATTACTCACTCACTCTCACTCTCTGGGGTATCACTCACTCTCTCTCACTCTCACTGGTATCACTCACTCTCTCTCACTCTCCCTGGTATCACTCACTCCCTCTCACTCTCCCGGGTATCACTCACTCTCTCACTCCCGGGTATCACTCACTCTTTCTCCCGTGTATCACTTACTCACTCTCTCTCCCGGGTATCACTCACTCACTCTCTCTCTCTCCCGGGTATCACTCACTCACTCTCTCTCCCGGGTATTACTCACTCACTCTCTCTCTCTCCCGGGTATCACTCACTCACTCTCTCCCGTGTATCACTCACTCACTCTCTCTCCCTGGTATCACTCACTCACTCTCTCTCTCTCTCTCTCTCCCGGGTATCACTTACTCACTCTCTCTCTCTCTCCCGGGTATCACTCACTCACTCTGTCTCTCGGGTATCACTCACTTACTCTCTCTCTCTCCCGGGTATCACTCACTCACTCTCTCCCGTGTATCACTCACTCACTCTCTCTCCCTGGTATCACTCACTCACTCTCTCTCCCGGGTATCACTCACTCACTCTCTCTCTCGAGTATCACTCACCCTCTCTCTCACTCTCTCCAGGGTATCACTCACTCACTCTCTCTCCCTGGTATCACTCACTCACTCACTCACTCTCCCGGGTATCACTCACTCACTCTCTCTCCCGGGTATCACTGACTCACACTCTCTCTCTCCCGAGTATCACTTACTCACTCTCTCTCTCTCCTGGGTATCACTCACTCTCTCTCCCGGGTATCACTCACTCTCTCTCCCGGGTATCACTCACTCACTCTCTCTCCTGGGTATCACCCACCCTCTCTCTCACTCTCTCCCGGGTATCACTCACTCACTCTTTCTCCCGGGTATCATTCACTCACTCTTTCTCCCGGGTATCACTCACTCACTCTCTCCCGGGTATCATTCACTCATTCTCTCTCCCGGGTATCACTCACTCACTCACTCTCTCTCCCGGGTATCACTCACTCATTCTCTCTCCCGGGTATCACTCACTCACTCTCTCTCCCGGGTATCTATCACTTACTCACTCACTCACTCTCTCCCGGGTATCACTCACTCATTCACTCTCTCCCGGGTATCACTCACTCACTCTCTCTCCCTGGTATCACTCACTCACGCTCTCTCCCGGGTATCACTCACTCACGCTCTCTCCCGGGTATCACTCACTCTCTCTCTCTCCCGGTATCACTCACCCACTCTCTCTCCTGGGTATCACTCACTCTCTCTCACTCTCTCCTGGGTATCACTCACTCACTCTCTCTCCCGGGTATCACTCACTCACTCTCACTCACTCTCTCCCGGGTATCACTCACTCACTCTCTTTCTCCCGGGTATCACTCACTCACTCTCTCCCGGGTATCACTCACTCACTCTCTCTCCCGGGTATCACTCACTCACTCTCTCTCCCGGGTATCACTCACCCTCTCTCTCACTCTCTCCAGGGTATCACTCACTCTCTCTCTCTCCCGGGTATCACTCACTCACTCTCTCGCCCGGGTATCACTCACTCACTCTCTCGCCCGGATATCACTCACCCTCTCTCTCACTCTCTCCAGGGTATCACTCACTCTCTCTCTCTCCCGGGTATCACTCACTCACTCTCTCGCCCGGGTATCACTCACTCACTTTCTCACACTCTCTCCCGGGTATCACTCACTCACTCTCTCTCCCGGGTATCACTCACTCACTCTCTCTCCCGGGTATCACTCACTCACTCTCTCTCCCGGGTATCACTCACTCACTCTCTCTCTCCCGGGTATCACTCACTCACTCTCTCTCTCCCGGGTATCACTCACTCACTCTCTCTCTCCCGGGTATCACTCACTCACTCACTCTCTCCGGGGTATCACTCACTCACTCTCTCTCCCGGGTATCACTCACTCACTCTCTCTCCCGGGTATCACTCACTCACTCTCTCTCTCTCCCGGGTATCACTTACTCTCCCTCTCTCCCGGGTATCACTCACTCACTCTGTCTCCCGGGTATCACTCACTCACTCTCTCTCTCCCGGGTATCACTCACTCACTCTCTCCGGGGTATCACTCACTCACTCTCTCTCCCGGGTATCACTCACTCACTCTCTCCCGGGTATCACTCACTCTCTCTCACTCTCCCGGGTATCACTCACTCACTCTCTCTCCCGGGTATCACTCACTCACTCACTCTCCCGGGTATCACACACTCACTCTCTGTCCAGGGTATCACTCACTCACTCTCTCTCTCTCCAGGGTATCACTCACTCACTCTCTCTCCCGGGTATCACTCACTCACTCTCTCTCCCGGGTATCACTCACTCACTCTCTCTCTCTCTCTCTCCCGGCTATCACTCACTCACTTTCTCTCCCGGGTATCACTCACTCACTCTCTCTCCCGGGTATCACTCACTCACTCTCTCTCCCGGGTATCACTCACTCACTCTCTCTCCCGGGTATCACTCACTCACTCTCTCTCTCTCTCCCTCTCCCGGGTATAACTCACTCTCTCTCTCTCCCAGGTATAACTCACTCTCTCTCTCCCGGGTATAACTCACTCTCTCTCTCTCTCCCGGGTATCACTCACTCACTCTCTCTCCCTGGTATCACTCACTCACTCTCTCTCCCGGGTATCACTCACTCACTCTCTCTCTCTATATCGCTCTCTCTGCTGGGTATCACTCACTCACTCTCACTTGGGTATCACTCACTCACTCTCACTCCTGGGTATCACTCACTCTCTCTCCTGGGTATCACTCACCCTCTCTCTCACTCTCTCCCGGTTATCACTCACTCACTCTCCCGGGTATCACACACTCTCTCGGGTATCACTCACTCTCTCTCACTCTCACTCTCACTCTCACTCTCCCGGGTATCACTCACTCTCTCTCTCTCTCTGTCTCTCCCGGGTATCACTCACTCACTCTCTCTCCCGGGTATCACTCACTCACTCTCACGTGTATCACTCACTCACTCTTTCTCCCGGGTATCACACACTCACTCTCTCTCCCGGGTATCACTCACTCACTCTCTCTCCCGGGTATCACTCACTCACTCTCTCTCCCGGGTATCACTCACTCACTCTCACTCTCCCGTGTATCACTCACTCACTCTCTCTCCCGGGTATCACACACTCACTCTCTCTCCCGGGTATCACTCACTCACTCTCTCTCCCGGGTATCACTCACCCTCTCTCTCACTCTCTCCCGGGTATCACTCACTCTCTCTCTCACTCTCCCGGGTATCACTCACACTCTCTCTCTCTCTCCCGGGTATCACTCACTCACTCTCTCTCCCGGGTATCACTCACTCACTCTCTCTCCCGGGTATCACTCACTCACTCTCACTCTCCGGGGTATCACTCACTCTCTCTCACTCTCACTGGTATCACTCACTCTCTCTCACTCTCCCTGGTATCACTCACTCCCTCTCACTCTCCCGGGTATCACTCACTCTCTCACTCCCGGGTATCACTCACTCTTTCTCCCGGGTATCACTTACTCACTCTCTCTCCCGGGTATCACTCACTCACTCTCTCTCTCTCCCGGGTATCACTCACTCACTCTCTCTCCCGGGTATTACTCACTCACTCTCTCTCTCTCCCAGGTATCAATCACTCACTCTCTCCCGTGTATCAATCACTCACTCTCTCCCGTGTATCACTCACTCACTCTCTCTCCCTGGTATCACTCACTCACTCTCTCTCTCTCTCTCTCTCCCGGGTATCACTTACTCACTCTCTCTCTCTCCCGGGTATCACTCACTCACTCTGTCTCCCGGGTATCACTCACTCACTCTCTCTCTCTCTCCCGGGTATCACTCACTCACTCTCTCCCGTGTATCACTCACTCACTCTCTCTCCCTGGTATCACTCACTCACTCTCTCTCCCGGATATCACTCATTCACTCTCTCTCCCGGATATCACTCACTCACTCTCTCTCCCTGGTATCACTCATTCACTCTCTCTCCCAGGTATCACTCACTCACTTTCTCTCCCGGGTATCAGTCACTCTCTCTCTCTCTCTCCCGGGTATAACTCTCTCTCTCTCCCGGGTATAACTCTCTCTCTCTCCCGGGTATAACTCTCTCTCTCTCTCTCGTATAACTCTCTCTCTCTCTCTCCCGGGTATAACTCTCTCTCTCTCCCGGGTATCACTCACTCACTCTCTCTCCCGGGTATCACTCACTCACTCTCTCTCCCGGGTATCACTCACTCACTCTCTCTCCCAGGTATGACTCACTCACTCACTCACTCTCCCGGGTATCACTCACTCACTCTCTTTCCCGGGTATCACTCACTTACTCTCTCTCCCGGGTATCACTCACTCACTCTCTCTCCCAGGTATCACTCACTCACTTTCTCTCCCGGGTATCTATCATTCTCTCTCGCTCTCTCCCGGGTATCACTCACTCACTCTCACTCCTGGGTATCACTCACTCACTCTCACTCCTGGGTATCACTCACTCTCTCTCACTCTCTCCCGGGTATCACTCACTCACTCTCTCTCCCGGGTATCACTCACCCTCTCTCGGGTATCACTCACCCTCTCTCTCACTCTCTCCCGGGTATCACTCACTCACTCTCCCGGATATCACTCACTCTCTCGGGTATCACTCACTCTCTCTCACTCTCACTCTCCCAGGTATCACTCACTCACTCTCTCTCCCGGGTATCACTCACTCACTCTCTCTCCCGGGTATCACTCACTCACTCTCTCTCCCGGGTATCACTCACTCACTCTGTCTCCCAGGTATCACACACTCACTCTCTCTCCCGGGTATCACTCACTCACTCTCTCTCCCAGGTATCACTCACTCACTCTCTCTCCCGGGTATCACTCACTCACTCTCACTCTCCCGTGTATCACTCACTCACTCTCTCTCTCCCGGGTATCACTCACTCACTCTCTCTCCCGGGTATCACTCATTCACTCTCTCTCCCGGGTATCACTCACTCACTCTCACTCTCACTCTCCTGTGCATCACTCACTCACTCTCTCTCCCGGTATCACACACTTACTCTCTCTCCCAAGTATCACCCACTCACTCTCTCTCCCGGGTATCACTCACTCACTCTCTCCCCCGGGTATCACTCACCCTCATTCTCACTCTCTCTCGGTTATCACTCACTCTCTCTCACTCTCCCGGGTATCACTCACTCCCTCTCACTCTCCCGGGTATCACTCACTCTCTCTCACTCCCGGGTATCACTCACTCTTTCTCCCGGGTATCACTCACTCACTCTCTCTCCCGGTTATCACTCACTCACTCACTCTCCCGGGTATCACTCACTCACTCTCTCTCCCGGGTATCACTCACTCACTCTCTCTCTTTCCCGGATATCACTCACTCACTCTCTCTCCCGGGTATCACTCACTCACTTTC
Organism: Pristiophorus japonicus; assembly: GCF_044704955.1. Classification (NCBI taxonomy): domain Eukaryota; kingdom Metazoa; phylum Chordata; class Chondrichthyes; family Pristiophoridae; genus Pristiophorus; species Pristiophorus japonicus. Next base: position 29,135 of record NW_027251720.1, on the reverse strand, counting down.
TCTCCCGAGTATCACTCACTCACTCTCTCTCTCTCCCGGGTATAACTCACTCTCTCACTCTCCCGGGTATCACTCACTCCCTCTCACTCTCACGGGTATCACTCACTCTCTCTCACTCTCACTGGTATCACTCACTCTCTCACTCCCGGGTATCACTCACTCTTTCTCCCGGGTTTGAATCACTCACACTCTCTCTCCCGGGTATGACTCACTCACTAACTCACTCTCCCGGGTATCACTCACTCACTCTCTCTCCCGGGTATCACTCACTCACTCTCTTTCCCGGGTATCACTCACTCACTCTCTTTCCCGGGTATCACTCACTCACTCTCTCTCCCGGGTATCACTCACTCACTCTCTCTCCCGGGTATCACTCACTCACTCTCTTTCCCGGGTATCACTCACTCACTCTCTCTCCCGGATATCACGCACTCACGCTCTCCCGGGTATCACTCACTCACCCTCTCTCTCACTCTCTCCCGGGTATCACTCACCCTCTCTCTCACTCTCTCCCGGGTATCACTCACTCTCTCTCTCACTCTCCCGGGTATCACTCACACTCTCTCTCTCTCTCTCTCCCCCGGGTATCACTCACTCACTCTCTCTCCCGGGTATCACACAATCACTCTCTCTCCCGGGTATCACTCACTCTCTCTCACTCTCCGGGGTATCACTCACTCTCACTGGTATCACTCACTCTCTCTCACTCTCCCGGGTATCACTCACTCCCTCTCACTCTCACGGGTATCACTCACTCTCTCACTCCTGGGTATCACTCACTCTTTCTCCCGGGTATCACTCACTCACTCTCTCTCCCGGGTATCACTCACACACTCTCTCTCCCGGGTATCACTCACTCACTCTCTCTCCCGGGTATCACTCACTCACTCTCTCTCCCGGGTATCACTCACTCACTCTCTTTCCCGGGTATCACTCACTCACTCTCTCTCCCGGGTATCACTCACTCACTCTCTCTCCCGGGTATCACTCACTCACTCTCTTTCCCGGGTATCACTCACTCACTCTCTCTCCCGGGTATCACTCACTCACTCTCTCTCCCAGGTATCACTCACTCACTCTCTCTCCCGGGTATCACTCTCTCTCGCTCTCTCCCGGGTATCACTCACTCACTCTCTCTCCCGGGTATCACTCACTCACTCTCTCTCCTGGGTATCACTCACTCTCTCTCCTGGGTATCACTCACTCTCTCTCCTGGGTATCACTCACTCTCTCTCACTCTCTCCCGGGTATCACTCACTCACTCTCTCTCCCGGGTATCACTCACCCTCTCTCGGGTATCACTCACCCTCTCTCTCACTCTCTCCCGGGTATCACTCACTCACTCTCCCGGATATCACTCACTCTCTCGGGTATCACTCACTCTCTCTCACTCTCACTCTCCCAGGTATCACTCACTCACTCTCTCTCCCGGGTATCAATCACTCACTCTCTCTCCCGGGTATCACTCACTCACTCTCTCTCCCGGGTATCACTCACTCACTCTCTCTCCCGGGTATCACTCACTCACTCTCACTCTCCCGTGTATCACTCACTCACTCTCTCTCCTGGGTATCACTCACTCACTCTCTCTCCCGGGTATCACTCACTCACTCTCTCTCCCGGGTATCACTCACTCACTCTCACTCTCACTCTCCCGTGTATCACTCACTCTCTCTCTCTCCCGGGTATCACACACTTACTCTCTCTCCCAAGTATCACCCACTCACTCTCTCTCCCGGGTATCACTCACTCACTCTCTCCCCCGGGTATCACTCACCCTCATTCTCACTCTCTCCCGGGTATCACTCACTCTCTCTCTCTCACTCTCCCGGTTAGCACTCACTCTCTCTCACTCTCCCGGGTATCACTCACTCCCTCTCACTCTCACTCTCCCGGGTATCACTCACTCTTTCTCCCGGGTATCACACACTCACTCTCTCTCCCGGGTATCACTCACTCACTCACTCTCCCGGGTATCACTCACTCACTCACTCTCCCGGGTATCACTCACTCACTCTCTCTCTTTCCCGGATATCACTCACTCACTCTCTCTCCCGGGTATCACTCACTCACTTTCTCTCCCGAGTATCACTCACTCACTCTCTCTCTCTCTCCCGGGTATAACTCACTCTCTCACTCTCCCGGGTATCACTCACTCCCTCTCACTCTCACTCTCCGGGGTATCACTCACTCTCTCTCACTCTCACTGGTATCACTCACTCTTTCTCCCGGGTATCACTCACTCACTCTCTCTCTCTCTCCCGGGTATGACTCACTCACTAACTCACTCTCCCGGGTATCACTCACTCACTCTCTCTCCCGGGTATCACTCACTCACTCTCTCTCCCGGGTATCACTCACTCACTCTCTCTCTCTCCCGGGTATCACTCACTCAATCTCTCTCCCGGGTATCACTAACTCACTCTCTTTCCCGGGTATCACTCACTCACTCTCTCTCCCGGGTATCACTCACTCACTCTCTCTCCCGGGTATCACTCACTCACTCTCTCTCCCGGTTATCACTCACTCACTCTCTCTCCCGGGTATCACTCACTCACTCTCTCTCTCTCTCCCGGGTATAACTCACTCTCTCTCTCTCTCCCGGGTGTAACTCTCTCTCTCTCCCGGGTATAACTCTCTCTCTCTCCCGGGTATAACTCTCTCTCTCTCTCTCCCGGGTATAACTCTCTCTCTCTCTCTCCCGGGTATCACTCACTCACTCTCGCGGGTATCTATCACTCTCTCTCGCTCTCTCCCGGGTATCACTCACTCACTCTCACTCCTGGGTATCACTCACTCTCTCTCCTGGGTATCACTCACTCTCTCTCACTCTCTCCCGGGTATCACTCACTCACTCTCTCTCCCGGGTATCACTCACCCTCTCTCGGGTATCACTCACCCTCTCTCTCACTCTCTCCCGGGTATCACTCACTCACTCACCCGGGTATCACTCACTCACTCTCCCGGGTATCACTCACTCACTCTCCCGGGTATCACTCACTCTCTCGGGTATCACTCACTCTCTCTCACTCTCACTCTCCCGGGTATCACTCACTCTCTCTCACTCTCCCGGGTATCAATCACTCTCTCTCACTCCCGGTTATCACTCACTCTCTCTCACTCCCAGGTATCACTCACTCACTCTCTCTCCCAGGTATCACTCACTCACTCTCTCTCCCGGGTATCACTCACTCACTCTCTCTCCCGGGTATCACTCACTCACTCTCTCTCCCGGGTATCACTCACTCACTCTCACTCTCCCGTGTATCACTCACTCACTCTCTCTCCCGGGTATCACTCACTCACTCTCTCTCCCGGGTATCACTCACTCACTCTCACTCTCACTCTCCTGTGTATCACTCACTCAATCTCTCTCCCGGGTATCACACACTTACTCTCTCTCCCAAGTATCACCCACTCACTCTATCCCCCGGGTATCACTCACCCTCATTCTCACTCTCTCCCGGGTATCACTCACTCTCTCTCACTCTCCCGGGTATCACTCACTCCCTCTCACTCTCACTCTCCCGGGTATCACTCACTCTCTCTCACTCCCGGGTATCACTCACTCTTTCTCCCGGGTATCACTCACTCACTCTCTCTCCCGGGTATCACTCACTCACTCTCTCTCTCTCTCTCCCGGGTATCACTCACTCACTCTCTCTCCCGGGTATCACTCACTCACTTTCTCTCCCGAGTATCACACACTCACTCTCTCTCTCTCCCGGGTATAACTCACTCTCTCACTCTCCCGGGTATCACTCACTCACTCTCTCTCCCGGGTATCACTCACTCACTCTCTCTCCCGGGTATCACTCACTCTCTCTCCTGGGTATCACTCACTCTCTCTCCTGGGTATCACTCACTCTCTCTCACTCTCTCCCGGGTATCACTCACTCACTCTCTCTCCCGGGTATCACTCACCCTCTCTCGGGTATCACTCACCCTCTCTCTCACTCTCTCCCGGGTATCACTCACTCAATCTCCCGGTTTTCACTCACTCTCTCGGGTATCACTCACTCTCTTTCACTCTCACTCTCCCAGGTATCACTCACTCACTCTCTCTCCCGGGTATCACTCACTCACTCTCTCTCCCGGGTATCACTCACTCACACTCTCCCGTGTATCACTCACTCACTCTCTCTCCCAGGTATCACACACTCACTCTCTCTCCCGGGTATCACTCACTCACTCTCTCTCCCGGGTATCACTCACTCACTCTCTCTCCCGGGTATCACTCTCTCACTCTCACTCTCCCGTGTATCACTCACTCACTCTCACTCTCCTGTGTATCACTCACTCACTCTCTCTCCCGGGTATCACACACTTACTCTCTCTCCCGGATATCACCCACTCACTCTCTCTCCCGGGTATCACTCACCCTCATTCTCACTCTCTCCCGGGTATCACTCACTCTCTCTCTCTCACTCTTCCGGTTATCACTCACTCTCTCTCACTCTCCCGGGTATCACTCACTCCCTCTCACTCTCACTCTCACTCTCCCGGGTATCACTCACTTTCTCTCACTCCCGGGTATCACTCACTCTTTCTCCCGGGTATCACTCACTCACTCTCTCTCCCGGGTATCACTCACTCACTCACTCTCCCGGGTATCACTCACTCACTCTCTCTCCCGGGTATCACTCACTCACTCTCTCTCTTTCCCGGATATCACTCACTCACTCTCTCTCCCGGGTATCACTCACTCACTTTCTCTCCCGAGTATCACTCACTCACTCTCTCTCTCTCCCGGGTATAACTCACTCTCTCACTCTCCCGGGTATCACTCACTCCCTCTCACTCTCACTCTCCGGGGTATCACTCACTCTCTCTCACTCTCACTGGTATCACTCACTCTCTCACTCCCGGGTATCACTCACTCTTTCTCCCGGGTATCACTCACTCACTCTCTCTCCCGGGTATGACTCACTCACTAACTCACTCTCCCGGGTATCACTCACTCACTCTCTCTCCCGGGTATCACTCACTCACTCTCTTTCCCGGGTATCACTCACTCACTCTCTCTCCCGGGTATCACTCTCTCACTCTCTCCCGGGTATCACTCACTCAATCTCCCGGTTTTCACTCACTCTCTCGGGTATCACTCACTCTCTTTCACTCTCACTCTCCCAGGTATCACTCACTCACTCTCTCTCCCGGGTATCACTCACTCACTCTCTCTCCCGGGTATCACTCACTCACACTCTCCCGTGTATCACTCACTCACTCTCTCTCCCAGGTATCACACACTCACTCTCTCTCCCGGGTATCACTCACTCACTCTCTCTCCCGGGTATCACTCACTCACTCTCTCTCCCGGGTATCACTCTCTCACTCTCACTCTCCCGTGTATCACTCACTCACTCTCACTCTCCTGTGTATCACTCACTCACTCTCTCTCCCGGGTATCACACACTTACTCTCTCTCCCGGATATCACCCACTCACTCTCTCTCCCGGGTATCACTCACCCTCATTCTCACTCTCTCCCGGGTATCACTCACTCTCTCTCTCTCACTCTTCCGGTTATCACTCACTCTCTCTCACTCTCCCGGGTATCACTCACTCCCTCTCACTCTCACTCTCACTCTCCCGGGTATCACTCACTTTCTCTCACTCCCGGGTATCACTCACTCTTTCTCCCGGGTATCACTCACTCACTCTCTCTCCCGGGTATCACTCACTCACTCACTCTCCCGGGTATCACTCACTCACTCTCTCTCCCGGGTATCACTCACTCACTCTCTCTCTTTCCCGGATATCACTCACTCACTCTCTCTCCCGGGTATCACTCACTCACTTTCTCTCCCGAGTATCACTCACTCACTCTCTCTCTCTCCCGGGTATAACTCACTCTCTCACTCTCCCGGGTATCACTCACTCCCTCTCACTCTCACTCTCCGGGGTATCACTCACTCTCTCTCACTCTCACTGGTATCACTCACTCTCTCACTCCCGGGTATCACTCACTCTTTCTCCCGGGTATCACTCACTCACTCTCTCTCCCGGGTATCACTCACTCACTCTCTTTCCCGGGTATCACTCACTCACTCTCTCTCCCGGGTATCACTCACTCACTCTCTCTCCCGGGTATCACTCACTCACTCTCCCGGGTATAACTCTCTCTCTCTCTCTCCCGGGTATCACTCACTCACTCTCTCTCTCTCCCGGGTATCACTCACTCACTCTCTCTCGCATGTATCTATCACTCTCTCTCGCTCTCTCCCGGGTATCACTCACTCACTCTCACTCCTGGGTATCACTCACTCTCTCGCCTGGGTATCACTCACTCTCTCTCACTCTCTCCCGCGTATCACTCACTCACTCTCTCTCTCTCCCGGGTATCACTCACCCTCTCTCGGGTATCACTCACCCTCTCTCTCACTCTCTCCCGGGTATCACTCACTCACTCACTCTCCCGGGTATCACTCACTCACTCTCCCGGGTATCACTCACTCACTCTCCCGGGTATCACTCACTCTCTCGGGTATCACTCACTCTCTCGGGTATCACTCACTCTCTCTCACTCTCCCGGGTATCAATCACTCTCTCTCACTCCCGGTTATCACTCACTCTCTCTCACTCCCAGGTATCACTCACTCACTCTCTCTCCCGGGTATCACTCACTCACTCTCTCTCCCGGGTATCACTCACTCACTCTCACTCTCCCGTATATCACTCACTCACTCTGTCTCCCAGGTATCACACACTCACTCTCTCTCCCGGGTATCACTCACTCACTCTCTCTCCCGGGTATCACTCACTCACTCTCTCTCCCGGATATCACTCACTCACTCTCACTCTCCCGTGTATCACTCACTCACTCTCTCTCCCGGGTATCACTCACTCACTATCTCTCCCGGGTATCACTCACTCACTCTCACTCTCCTGTGTATCACTCACTCACTCTCTCTCCCGGGTATCACACACTTACTCTCTCTCCCGGGTATCACACACTTACTCTCTCTCCCAAGTATCACCCACTCACTCTCTCCCCCGGGTATCACTCACCCTCATTCTCACTCTCACTGGTATCACTCACTCTCTCACTCCCGGGTATCACTCATTCACTCTCTCTCCCGGGTATCACTCACTCACTCTCTCTCCCGGGTATCACTCACTCACTCTCTTTCCCGGGTATCACTCACTCACTCTCTCTCCCGGGTATCACTCACTCACTCTCTCTCCCGGGTATCACTCACTCACTCTCCCGGGTATAACTCTCTCTCTCTCTCTCCCGGGTATAACTCACTCTCTCTCTCTCCCGGGTATCACTCACTCACTCTCTATCTCTCCCGGGTATCACTCACTCACTCTCTCTCGCATGTATCTATCACTCTCTCTCGCTCTCTCCCGGGTATCACTCACTCACTCTCACTCCTGGGTATCACTCACTCTCTCGCCTGGGTATCACTCACTCTCTCTCACTCTCTCCCGGGTATCACTCACTCACTCTCTCTCTCTCCCGGATATCACTCACCCTCTCTCGGGTATCACTCACCCTCTCTCTCACTCTCTCCCGGGTATCACTCACTCACTCACTCTCCCGGGTATCACTCACTCACTCTCCCGGGTATCACTCACTCACTCTCCCGGGTATCACTCACTCTCTCGGGTATCACTCACTCTCTCGGGTATCACTCACTCTCTCTCACTCTCCCGGGTATCAATCACTCTCTCTCACTCCCGGTTATCACTCACTCTCTCTCACTCCCAGGTATCACTCACTCTCTCTCTCTCCCGGGTATCACTCACTCACTCTCTCTCCCGGGTATCACTCACTCACTCTCACTCTCCCGTATATCACTCACTCACTCTGTCTCCCAGGTATCACACACTCACTCTCTCTCCCGGGTATCACTCACTCACTCTCTCTCCCGGGTATCACTCACTCACTCTCTCTCCCGGATATCACTCACTCACTCTCACTCTCCCGTGTATCACTCACTCACTCTCTCTCCCGGGTATCACTCACTCACTCTCACTCTCCCGTGTATCACTCACTCACTCTCTCTCCTGGGTATCACTCACTCACTCTCTCTCCCGGGTATCACTCACTCACTCTCTCTCCCGGGTATCACTCACTCACTCTCACTCTCACTCTCCCGTGTATCACTCACTCACTCTCTCTCCCGGGTATCACTCACTCCCTCTCACTCTCACTCTCCGGGGTATCACTCACTCTCTCTCACTCTCACTGGTATCACTCACTCTCTCACTCCCGGGTATCACTCACTCTTTCTCCCGGGTATCACTCACTCCACTCCCGGGTATCACTCACTCTTTCTCCCGGGTATCACTCACTCACTCTCTCTCCCGGGTATGACTCACTCACTAACTCACTCCCCGGGTATCCTCTCACCTCTCCCGGGTATCACTCACTCACTCTCTCTCCCGGGTATCACTCACTCACTCTCTCTCCCGGCAACTCTCCCGGGTATAACTCTCTCTCTCTCTCTCCCGGGTATAACTCACTCTCTCTCTCTCCCGGGTATCACTCACTCACTCTCTCTCTCTCCCGGGTATCACTCACTCACTCTCTCTCGCATGTATCTATCACTCTCTCTCGCTCTCTCCCGGGTATCACTCACTCACTCTCACTCCTGGGTATCACTCACTCTCTCTCTCTCCTGAGTATCACTCACTCTCTCTCACTCTCTCCCGGGTATCACTCACTCACTCTCTCTCCCGGGTATCACTCACCCTCTCTCGGGTATCACTCACCCTCTCTCTCACTCTCTCCCGGGTATCACTCACTCACTCACTCTCCCGGGTATCACTCACTCACTCTCCCGGGTATCACTCACTCACTCTCCCGGGTATCACTCACTCTCTCGGGTATCACTCACTCTCTCGGGTATCACTCACTCTCTCTCACTCTCCCGGGTATCAATCACTCTCTCTCACTCCCGGTTATCACTCACTCTCTCTCACTCCCAGGTATCACTCACTCACTCTCTCTCCCGGGTATCACTCACTCACTCTCTCTCCCGGGTATCACTCACTCACTCTCACTCTCCCGTATATCACTCACTCACTCTGTCTCCCAGGTATCACACACTCACTCTCTCTCCCGGGTATCACTCACTCACTCTCTCTCCCGGGTATCACTCACTCACTCTCTCTCCCGGATATCACTCACTCACTCTCACTCTCCCGTGTATCACTCACTCACTCTCTCTCCCGGGTATCACTCACTCACTCTCTCTCCCGGGTATCACTCACTCACTCTCCCGGGTATCACTCACTCACTCTCTCTCCCGGGTATCACTCACTCACTCTCTCTCTCTTTCCCGGATATCACTCACTCACTCTCTCTCCCGGGTATCACTCACTCACTTTCTCTCCCGAGTATCACTCACTCACTCTCTCTCTCTCCCGGGTATAACTCACTCTCTCACTCTCCCGGGTATCACTCACTCCCTCTCACTCTCACTCTCCGGGGTATCACTCACTCTCTCTCACTCTCACTGGTATCACTCACTCTCTCACTCCCGGGTATCACTCACTCTTTCTCCCGGGTATCACTCACTCACTCTCTCTCCCAGGTATCACTCACTCACTCTCTTTCCCGGGTATCACTCACTCACTCTCTCTCCCGGGTATCACTCACTCACTCTCTCTCCCGGGTATCACTCACTCACTCTCTCTCGCATGTATCTATCACTCTCTCTCGCTCTCTCCCGGGTATCACTCACTCACTCTCACTCCTGGGTATCACTCACTCTCTCGCCTGGGTATCACTCACTCTCTCTCACTCTCTCCCGCGTATCACTCACTCACTCTCTCTCTCTCCCGGGTATCACTCACCCTCTCTCGGGTATCACTCACCCTCTCTCTCACTCTCTCCCGGGTATCACTCACTCACTCACTCTCCCGGGTATCACTCACTCACTCTCCCGGGTATCACTCACTCACTCTCCCGGGTATCACTCACTCTCTCGGGTATCACTCACTCTCTCGGGTATCACTCACTCTCTCTCACTCTCCCGGGTATCAATCACTCTCTCTCACTCCCGGTTATCACTCACTCTCTCTCACTCCCAGGTATCACTCACTCACTCTCTCTCCCGGGTATCACTCACTCACTCTCTCTCCCGGGTATCACTCACTCACTCTCACTCTCCCGTATATCACTCACTCACTCTGTCTCCCAGGTATCACACACTCACTCTCTCTCCCGGGTATCACTCACTCACTCTCTCTCCCGGGTATCACTCACTCACTCTCTCTCCCGGATATCACTCACTCACTCTCACTCTCCCGTGTATCACTCACTCACTCTCTCTCCCGGGTATCACTCACTCACTATCTCTCCCGGGTATCACTCACTCACTCTCACTCTCCTGTGTATCACTCACTCACTCTCTCTCCCGGGTATCACACACTTACTCTCTCTCCCGGGTATCACACACTTACTCTCTCTCCCAAGTATCACCCACTCACTCTCTCCCCCGGGTATCACTCACCCTCATTCTCACTCTCACTGGTATCACTCACTCTCTCACTCCCGGGTATCACTCATTCACTCTCTCTCCCGGGTATCACTCACTCACTCTCTCTCCCGGGTATCACTCACTCACTCTCTTTCCCGGGTATCACTCACTCACTCTCTCTCCCGGGTATCACTCACTCACTCTCTCTCCCGGGTATCACTCACTCACTCTCCCGGGTATAACTCTCTCTCTCTCTCTCCCGGATATAACTCACTCTCTCTCTCTCCCGGGTATCACTCACTCACTCTCTCTCTCTCCCGGGTATCACTCACTCACTCTCTCTCGCATGTATCTATCACTCTCTCTCGCTCTCTCCCGGGTATCACTCACTCACTCTCACTCCTGGGTATCACTCACTCTCTCGCCTGGGTATCACTCACTCTCTCTCACTCTCTCCCGGGTATCACTCACTCACTCTCTCTCTCTCCCGGATATCACTCACCCTCTCTCGGGTATCACTCACCCTCTCTCTCACTCTCTCCCGGGTATCACTCACTCACTCACTCTCCCGGGTATCACTCACTCACTCTCCCGGGTATCACTCACTCACTCTCCCGGGTATCACTCACTCTCTCGGGTATCACTCACTCTCTCGGGTATCACTCACTCTCTCTCACTCTCCCGGGTATCAATCACTCTCTCTCACTCCCGGTTATCACTCACTCTCTCTCACTCCCAGGTATCACTCACTCTCTCTCTCTCCCGGGTATCACTCACTCACTCTCTCTCCCGGGTATCACTCACTCACTCTCACTCTCCCGTATATCACTCACTCACTCTGTCTCCCAGGTATCACACACTCACTCTCTCTCCCGGGTATCACTCACTCACTCTCTCTCCCGGGTATCACTCACTCACTCTCTCTCCCGGATATCACTCACTCACTCTCACTCTCCCGTGTATCACTCACTCACTCTCTCTCCCGGGTATCACTCACTCACTATCTCTCCCGGGTATCACTCACTCACTCTCACTCTCCTGTGTATCACTCACTCACTCTCTCTCCCGGGTATCACACACTTACTCTCTCTCCCGGGTATCACACACTTACTCTCTCTCCCAAGTATCACCCACTCACTCTCTCCCCCGGGTATCACTCACCCTCATTCTCACTCTCTCCCGGGTATCACTCACTCTCTCTCCCGGGTATCACTCATTCACTCTCTCTCCCGGGTATCACTCACTCACTCTCTCTCCCGGGTATCACTCAATCACACTCTCCCGTGTATCACTCACTCACTCTCACTCTCACTGGTATCACTCACTCACTCTCACTCTCCCTGGTATCACTCACTCCCTCTCACTCTCCCGGGTATCACTCACTCTCTCACTCCCGGGTATCACTCACTCTTTCTCCCGGGTATCACTTATTCACTCTCTCTCCCGGGTATCACTCACTCACTCTCTCTCTCTCCCGGGTATCACTCACTCACTCTCTCTCCCGGGTATTACTCACTCACTCTCTCTCTCTCCCGGGTATCACTCACTCACTCTCTCCCGTGTATCACTCACTCACTCTCTCTCCCTGGTATCACTCACTCACTCTCTCTCTCGCTCTCTCTCTCCCGGGTATCACTTACTCACTCTCTCTCTCTCTCCCGGGTATCACTCACTCACTCTGTCTCCCGGGTATCACTCACTCACTCTCTCTCTCTCTCTCCCGGGTATCACTCACTCACTCTCTCCAGTGTATCACTCACTCACTCTCTCTCCCTGGTATCACTCACTCACTCTCTCTCCCGGGTATCACTCACTCACTCTCTCTCCCTGGTATCACTCACTCACTCTCTCTCCCGGGTATCACTCACTTTCTCTCACTCCCGGGTATCACTCACTCTTTCTCCCGGGTATCACTCACTCACTCTCTCTCCCGGGTATCACTCACTCACTCACTCTCCCGGGTATCACTCACTCACTCTCTCTCCCGGGTATCACTCACTCACTCTCTCTCTTTCCCGGATATCACTCACTCACTCTCTCTCCCGGGTATCACTCACTCACTTTCTCTCCCGAGTATCACTCACTCACTCTCTCTCTCTCCCGGGTATAACTCACTCTCTCACTCTCCCGGGTATCACTCACTCCCTCTCACTCTCACTCATCGGGGTATCACTCACTCTCTCTCACTCTCACTGGTATCACTCACTCTCTCACTCCCGGGTATCACTCACTCTTTCTCCCGGGTATCACTCACTCACTCTCTCTCCCGGGTATGACTCACTCACTAACTCACTCTCCCGGGTATCACTCACTCACTCTCTCTCCCGGGTATCACTCACTCACTCTCTTTCCCGGGTATCACTCACTCACTCTCTCTCCCGGGTATCACTCACTCACTCTCTCTCCCGGGTATCACTCACTCACTCTCCCGGGTATAACTCTCTCTCTCTCTCTCCCGGGTATAACTCACTCTCTCTCTCTCCCGGGTATCACTCACTCACTCTCTCTCTCTCCCGGGTATCACTCACTCACTCTCTCTCGCGGGTATCTATCACTCTCTCTCGCTCTCTCCCGGGTATCACTCACTCACTCTCACTCCTGGGTATCACTCACTCTCTCTCCTGGGTATCACTCACTCTCTCTCACTCTCTCCCGGGTATCACTCACTCACTCTCTCTCCCGGGTATCACTCACCCTCTCTCGGGTATCACTCATCCTCTCTCTCACTCTCTCCCGGGTATCACTCACTCACTCACTCTCCCGGGTATCACTCACTCACTCTCCCGGGTATCACTCACTCATTCTCCCGGGTATCACTCACTCTCTCTCACCCTCACTCTCCCGGGTATCACTCACTCTCTCTCACTCTCCTGGGTATCAATCACTCTCTCTCACTCCCGGTTATCACTCACTCTCTCTCACTCCCAGGTATCACTCACTCACTCTCTCTCCCGGGTATCACTCACTCACTCTCTCTCCCGGGTATCACTCACTCACTCTCACTCTCCCGTATATCACTCACTCACTCTGTCTCCCAGGTATCACACACTCACTCTCTCTCCCGGGTATCACTCACTCACTCTCTCTCCCGGGTATCACTCACTCACTCTCTCTCCCGGGTATCACTCACTCACTCTCTCTCCCGGGTATCACTCACTCACTCTCTCTCCCGGGTATCACTCACTCACTCTGTCTCCCAGGTATCACACACTCACTCTCTCTCCCGGGTATCACTCACTCACTCTCTCTCCCAGGTATCACTCACTCACTCTCTCTCCCGGGTATCACTCACTCACTCTCACTCTCCCGTGTATCACTCACTCACTCTCTCTCCCGGGTATCACTCACTCACTCTGTCTCCCAGGTATCACTCACTCACTCTCTCTCCCGGGTATCACTCACTCACTCTCTCCCGTGTATCACTCACTCACTCTCTCTCCCTGGTATCACTCACTCACTCTCTCTCTCTCTCTCTCTCTCTCCCGGGTATCACTTACTCACTCTCTCTCTCTCTCCCGGGTGTCACTCACTCACTCTGTCTCCCGGGTGTCACTCACTCACTCTCTCTCTCTCCCGGGTATCACTCACTCACTCTCTCCCGTGTATCACTCACTCACTCTCTCTCCCTGGTATCACTCACTCACTCTCTCTCCCGGGTATCACTCACTCACTCTCTCTCTCTCTCGGGTATCACTCACCTTCTCTCTCACTCTCTCCAGGGTATCACTCACTCACTCTCTCTCCCTGGTATCACTCACTCACTCACTCTCTCTCCTGGGTATCACTCACTCTCTCTCCCGGGTATCACTCACTCTCTCTCACTCTCTCTCCCGGGTATCACTCACTCACTCTCTCTCCTGGGTATCACCCACCCTCTCTCTCACTCTCTCCCGGGTATCACTCACTCACTCTTTCTCCCGGGTATCACTCACTCACTCTCTCCCGGGTATCATTCACTCATTCTCTCTCCCGGGTATCACTCACTCACTCACTCTCTCTCCCGGGTATCACTCACTCACTCTCTCTCCCGGGTATCACTCACTCACTCTCTCTCCCGGGTATCACTCACTCACTCTCTCTCCCGGGTATCTATCACTTACTCACTCACTCACTCTCTCCCGGGTATCACTCACTCATTCACTCTCTCCTGGGTATCACTCACTCACTCTCTCTTCCTGGTATCACTCACTCACGCTCTCTCCCGGGTATCACTCACTCTCTCTTTCTCCCGGGTATCACTCACTCACTCACTCCCGGATATCACTCTCACTCTCTCTACTGGGTATCACTCACTCACTCTCTCCCGGGTATCACTCACTCACTCTCTCACCCGAGTATCACTCACTCACTCTCTCTCCCTGGTATCACTCACGCACTCACTCTCTCTCCCGGGTATCACTCACTCGTTCTCTCTCTCCCAAGTATCACTCACTCACTCTCTCTCCCGGGTATCACTCACTCACTCTCTCTCTCCCAAGTATCACTCACTCACTCTCTCTCCCGGGTATCACACACTCACTCTCTCTCCCGGGTATCACACACTCAGTCTCTCTCCCGGGTATCACACACTCACTCTCTCTCCCGGGTATCACTTACTCTCCCTCTCTCCCGGGTATCACTCACTCACTCTCTCTCTCTCCCGGGTATCACTTACTCTCCCTCTCTCCCGGGTATCACTCACTCACTCTGTCTCCCGGGTCTCACTCACTCACTCTCTCTCTCCCGGGTATCACTCACTCACTCTCTCCGGGGTATCACTCACTCACTCTCTCTCCCGGGTATCACTCACTCACTCTCCCGGGTATAAACTCACTCACTCTCACTCTCCCGGGTATCACTCTCTCTCTCTCACTCTTCCCGGGTATCACTCACTCACTCTCTCTCCCGGGTATCACTCACTCTCCCGGGTATCACTCACTCACTCTCTCCCGTGTATCACTCACTCACTCTCTCTCCCTGGTATCACTCACTCACTCTCTCTCTCTCTCTCTCTCCCGGGTATCACTTACTCACTCTCTCTCTCTCCCGGGTATCACTCACTCACTCTGTCTCCCGGGTATCACTCACTCACTCTCTCTCTCTCCCGGGTATCACTCACTCACTCTCTCCCGTGTATCACTCACTCACTCTCTCTCCCTGGTATCACTCATTCACTCTCTCTCCCGGGTATCACTCACTCACTCTCTCTCCCGGGTATCACTCACTCACTCTCTCTCCCTCCCGGGTATCACTCACTCACTCTCACTCACTCTCTCCCGGGTATCACTCACTCACACTCTCTCCCGGGTATCACTCACTCACTCTCTCTCCTGGGTATCACTCACTCTCACTCACTCTCTCCCGGGTATCACTCACTCACTCTCTTTCTCCCGGGTATCACTCACTCACTCTCTCCCAGGTATCACTCACTCACTCTCTCGCCCGGGTATCACTCACTCACTTTCTCACACTCTCTCTCGGGTATCACTCACTCACTCTCCCGGGTATCACTCACTCACTCTCTCTCTCTCCCGGGTATCACTCACTCACTCTCTCTCGCGGGTATCTATCACTCTCTCTCGCTCTCTCCCGGGTATCACTCACTCACTCTCACTCCTGGGTATCACTCACTCTCTCTCCTGGGTATCACTCACTCTCTCTCACTCTCTCCCGGGTATCACTCACTCACTCTCTCTCCCGGGTATCACTCACCCTCTCTCGGGTATCACTCATCCTCTCTCTCACTCTCTCCCGGGTATCACTCACTCACTCACTCTCGCGGGTATCACTCACTCACTCTCCCGGGTATCACTCACTCATTCTCCCGGGTATCACTCACTCTCTCTCACCCTCACTCTCCCGGGTATCACTCACTCTCTCTCACTCTCCTGGGTATCAATCACTCTCTCTCACTCCCGGTTATCACTCACTCTCTCTCACTCCCAGGTATCACTCACTCACTCTCTCTCCCGGGTATCACTCACTCACTCTCTCTCCCGGGTATCACTCACTCACTCTCACTCTCCCGTATATCACTCACTCACTCTGTCTCCCAGGTATCACACACTCACTCTCTCTCCCGGGTATCACTCACTCACTCTCTCTCCCGGGTATCACTCACTCACTCTCTCTCCCGGGTATCACTCACTCACTCTCTCTCCCGGGTATCACTCACTCACTCTGTCTCCCAGGTATCACACACTCACTCTCTCTCCCGGGTATCACTCACTCACTCTCTCTCCCAGGTATCACTCACTCACTCTCTCTCCCGGGTATCACTCACTCACTCTCACTCTCCCGTGTATCACTCACTCACTCTCTCTCCCGGGTATCACTCACTCACTCTGTCTCCCAGGTATCACTCACTCACTCTCTCTCCCGGGTATCACTCACTCACTCTCTCCCGTGTATCACTCACTCACTCTCTCTCCCTGGTATCACTCACTCACTCTCTCTCTCTCTCTCTCTCTCTCCCGGGTATCACTTACTCACTCTCTCTCTCTCTCCCGGGTGTCACTCACTCACTCTGTCTCCCGGGTGTCACTCACTCACTCTCTCTCTCTCCCGGGTATCACTCACTCACTCTCTCCCGTGTATCACTCACTCACTCTCTCTCCCTGGTATCACTCACTCACTCTCTCTCCCGGGTATCACTCACTCACTCTCTCTCTCTCTCGGGTATCACTCACCTTCTCTCTCACTCTCTCCAGGGTATCACTCACTCACTCTCTCTCCCTGGTATCACTCACTCACTCACTCTCTCTCCTGGGTATCACTCACTCTCTCTCCCGGGTATCACTCACTCTCTCTCACTCTCTCTCCCGGGTATCACTCACTCACTCTCTCTCCTGGGTATCACCCACCCTCTCTCTCACTCTCTCCCGGGTATCACTCACTCACTCTTTCTCCCGGGTATCACTCACTCACTCTCTCCCGGGTATCATTCACTCATTCTCTCTCCCGGGTATCACTCACTCACTCACTCTCTCTCCCGGGTATCACTCACTCACTCTCTCTCCCGGGTATCACTCACTCACTCTCTCTCCCGGGTATCACTCACTCACTCTCTCTCCCGGGTATCTATCACTTACTCACTCACTCACTCTCTCCCGGGTATCACTCACTCATTCACTCTCTCCTGGGTATCACTCACTCACTCTCTCTTCCTGGTATCACTCACTCACGCTCTCTCCCGGGTATCACTCACTCTCTCTTTCTCCCGGGTATCACTCACTCACTCACTCCCGGATATCACTCTCACTCTCTCTACTGGGTATCACTCACTCACTCTCTCCCGGGTATCACTCACTCACTCTCTCACCCGAGTATCACTCACTCACTCTCTCTCCCTGGTATCACTCACGCACTCACTCTCTCTCCCGGGTATCACTCACTCGTTCTCTCTCTCCCAAGTATCACTCACTCACTCTCTCTCCCGGGTATCACTCACTCACTCTCTCTCTCCCAAGTATCACTCACTCACTCTCTCTCCCGGGTATCACACACTCACTCTCTCTCCCGGGTATCACACACTCAGTCTCTCTCCCGGGTATCACACACTCACTCTCTCTCCCGGGTATCACTTACTCTCCCTCTCTCCCGGGTATCACTCACTCACTCTCTCTCTCTCCCGGGTATCACTTACTCTCCCTCTCTCCCGGGTATCACTCACTCACTCTGTCTCCCGGGTCTCACTCACTCACTCTCTCTCTCCCGGGTATCACTCACTCACTCTCTCCGGGGTATCACTCACTCACTCTCTCTCCCGGGTATCACTCACTCACTCTCCCGGGTATAAACTCACTCACTCTCACTCTCCCGGGTATCACTCTCTCTCTCTCACTCTTCCCGGGTATCACTCACTCACTCTCTCTCCCGGGTATCACTCACTCTCCCGGGTATCACTCACTCACTCTCTCCCGTGTATCACTCACTCACTCTCTCTCCCTGGTATCACTCACTCACTCTCTCTCTCTCTCTCTCTCCCGGGTATCACTTACTCACTCTCTCTCTCTCCCGGGTATCACTCACTCACTCTGTCTCCCGGGTATCACTCACTCACTCTCTCTCTCTCCCGGGTATCACTCACTCACTCTCTCCCGTGTATCACTCACTCACTCTCTCTCCCTGGTATCACTCATTCACTCTCTCTCCCGGGTATCACTCACTCACTCTCTCTCCCGGGTATCACTCACTCACTCTCTCTCCCTCCCGGGTATCACTCACTCACTCTCACTCACTCTCTCCCGGGTATCACTCACTCACACTCTCTCCCGGGTATCACTCACTCACTCTCTCTCCTGGGTATCACTCACTCTCACTCACTCTCTCCCGGGTATCACTCACTCACTCTCTTTCTCCCGGGTATCACTCACTCACTCTCTCCCAGGTATCACTCACTCACTCTCTCGCCCGGGTATCACTCACTCACTTTCTCACACTCTCTCTCGGGTATCACTCACTCACTCTCCCGGGTATCAATCACTCACTCTCTCTCCCGGGTATCACTCACTCACTCTCTCTCTTTCCCGGATATCACTCACTCACTCTCTCTCCCGGGTATCACTCACTCACTTTCTCTCCCGAGTATCACTCACTCTCTCTCTCTCCCGGGTATAACTCACTCTCTCACTCTCCCGGGTATCACTCACTCCCTCTCACTCTCACTCTCCGGGGTATCACTCACTCTCTCTCACTCTCACTGGTATCACTCACTCTCTCACTCCCGGGTATCACTCACTCTTTCTCCCGGGTATCACTCACTCACTCTCTCTCCCGGGTATGACTCACTCACTAACTCACTCTCCCGGGTATCACTCACTCACTCTCTCTCCCGGGTATCACTCACTCACTCTCTCTCCCGGGTATCACTCACTCACTCTCTCTCCCGGGTATCACTCACTCACTCTCTCTCCCGGGTATCACTCACTCACTCTCTCTCCCGGGTATCACTCACTCTCTTTCCCGGGTATAACTCACTCTCTCTCTCTCCCGGGTATCACTCACTCACTCTCTCTCCCGGGTATCACTCACTCACTCTCTCTCGCGGGTATCTATCACTCTCTCTCGCTCTCTCCCGGGTGTCACTCACTCACTCTCACTCCTGGGTATCACTCACTCTCTCTCCTGGGTATCACTCACTCTCTCTCACTCTCTCCCGGGTATCACTCACTCACTCTCTCTCCCGGGTATCACTCACCCTCTCTCGGGTATCACTCACCCTCTCTCTCACTCTCTCCCGGGTATCACTCACACACTCTCCCGGGTATCACTCACTCACTCTCCCGGGTATCACTCACTCACTCTCCCGGGTATCACTCACTCACTCTCCCGGGTATCACTCACTCTTTCTCACTCTCACTCTCCCGGGTATCACTCACGCTCTCTCACTCACCCGGGTATCAATCACTCTCTCTCACTCCCGGTTATCACTCACTCTCTCTGTCTCCCAGGTATCACACACTCACTCTCTCTCCCGGGTATCACTCACTCACTCTCTCTCCCGGGTATCACTCACTCACTCTCTCTCCGACGGGTATCACTCACTCACTCTCACTCTCCTGTGTATCACTCACTCACTCTCTCTCCCGGGTATCACACACTTACTCTCTCTCCCGGGTATCACACACTTACTCTCTCTCCCAAGTATCACCCACTCACTCTCTCCCCCGGGTATCACTCACCCTCATTCTCACTCTCTCCCGGGTATCACTCACTCTCTCTCTCTCACTCTCCCGGGTATCACTCACTCACTCTCTCTCTGTCCCGGGTATCACTCGCTCACTCTCTCTCCCGGGTATCACTCACTCACTCTCTCTCCCGGGTATCACTCACTCACTCTCTCTCCCGGGTATCACTCACTCACTCTCACTCTCCCGTGTATCACTCACTCACTCTCTCTCCCGGGTATCACACTCTCACTCTCTCTCCCGGGTATCACTCACTCACTCTCTCTCCCGGGTATCACTCACCCTCTCTCTCACTCTCTCCCGGGTATCACTCACTCTCTCTCACTCTCCCGGGTATCACTCACACTCTCTCTCTCTCTCCCGGGTATCACTCACTCACTCTCTCTCCCGGGTATCACTCACTCACTCTCTCTCCCGGGTATTACTCACTCACTCTCACTCTCTGGGGTATCACTCACTCTCTCTCACTCTCACTGGTATCACTCACTCTCTCTCACTCTCCCTGGTATCACTCACTCCCTCTCACTCTCCCGGGTATCACTCACTCTCTCACTCCCGGGTATCACTCACTCTTTCTCCCGTGTATCACTTACTCACTCTCTCTCCCGGGTATCACTCACTCACTCTCTCTCTCTCCCGGGTATCACTCACTCACTCTCTCTCCCGGGTATTACTCACTCACTCTCTCTCTCTCCCGGGTATCACTCACTCACTCTCTCCCGTGTATCACTCACTCACTCTCTCTCCCTGGTATCACTCACTCACTCTCTCTCTCTCTCTCTCTCCCGGGTATCACTTACTCACTCTCTCTCTCTCTCCCGGGTATCACTCACTCACTCTGTCTCTCGGGTATCACTCACTTACTCTCTCTCTCTCCCGGGTATCACTCACTCACTCTCTCCCGTGTATCACTCACTCACTCTCTCTCCCTGGTATCACTCACTCACTCTCTCTCCCGGGTATCACTCACTCACTCTCTCTCTCGAGTATCACTCACCCTCTCTCTCACTCTCTCCAGGGTATCACTCACTCACTCTCTCTCCCTGGTATCACTCACTCACTCACTCACTCTCCCGGGTATCACTCACTCACTCTCTCTCCCGGGTATCACTGACTCACACTCTCTCTCTCCCGAGTATCACTTACTCACTCTCTCTCTCTCCTGGGTATCACTCACTCTCTCTCCCGGGTATCACTCACTCTCTCTCCCGGGTATCACTCACTCACTCTCTCTCCTGGGTATCACCCACCCTCTCTCTCACTCTCTCCCGGGTATCACTCACTCACTCTTTCTCCCGGGTATCATTCACTCACTCTTTCTCCCGGGTATCACTCACTCACTCTCTCCCGGGTATCATTCACTCATTCTCTCTCCCGGGTATCACTCACTCACTCACTCTCTCTCCCGGGTATCACTCACTCATTCTCTCTCCCGGGTATCACTCACTCACTCTCTCTCCCGGGTATCTATCACTTACTCACTCACTCACTCTCTCCCGGGTATCACTCACTCATTCACTCTCTCCCGGGTATCACTCACTCACTCTCTCTCCCTGGTATCACTCACTCACGCTCTCTCCCGGGTATCACTCACTCACGCTCTCTCCCGGGTATCACTCACTCTCTCTCTCTCCCGGTATCACTCACCCACTCTCTCTCCTGGGTATCACTCACTCTCTCTCACTCTCTCCTGGGTATCACTCACTCACTCTCTCTCCCGGGTATCACTCACTCACTCTCACTCACTCTCTCCCGGGTATCACTCACTCACTCTCTTTCTCCCGGGTATCACTCACTCACTCTCTCCCGGGTATCACTCACTCACTCTCTCTCCCGGGTATCACTCACCCTCTCTCTCACTCTCTCCAGGGTATCACTCACTCTCTCTCTCTCCCGGGTATCACTTACTCTCCCTCTCTCCCGGGTATCACTCACTCACTCTGTCTCCCGGGTATCACTCACTCACTCTCTCTCTCCCGGGTATCACTCACTCACTCTCTCCGGGGTATCACTCACTCACTCTCTCTCCCGGGTATCACTCACTCACTCTCTCCCGGGTATCACTCACTCTCTCTCACTCTCCCGGGTATCACTCACTCACTCTCTCTCCCGGGTATCACTCACTCACTCACTCTCCCGGGTATCACACACTCACTCTCTGTCCAGGGTATCACTCACTCACTCTCTCTCTCTCCAGGGTATCACTCACTCACTCTCTCTCCCGGGTATCACTCACTCACTCTCTCTCCCGGGTATCACTCACTCACTCTCTCTCTCTCTCTCTCCCGGCTATCACTCACTCACTTTCTCTCCCGGGTATCACTCACTCACTCTCTCTCCCGGGTATCACTCACTCACTCTCTCTCCCGGGTATCACTCACTCACTCTCTCTCCCGGGTATCACTCACTCACTCTCTCTCTCTCTCCCTCTCCCGGGTATAACTCACTCTCTCTCTCTCCCAGGTATAACTCACTCTCTCTCTCCCGGGTATAACTCACTCTCTCTCTCTCTCCCGGGTATCACTCACTCACTCTCTCTCCCTGGTATCACTCACTCACTCTCTCTCCCGGGTATCACTCACTCACTCTCTCTCTCTATATCGCTCTCTCTGCTGGGTATCACTCACTCACTCTCACTTGGGTATCACTCACTCACTCTCACTCCTGGGTATCACTCACTCTCTCTCCTGGGTATCACTCACCCTCTCTCTCACTCTCTCCCGGTTATCACTCACTCACTCTCCCGGGTATCACACACTCTCTCGGGTATCACTCACTCTCTCTCACTCTCACTCTCACTCTCACTCTCCCGGGTATCACTCACTCTCTCTCTCTCTCTGTCTCTCCCGGGTATCACTCACTCACTCTCTCTCCCGGGTATCACTCACTCACTCTCACGTGTATCACTCACTCACTCTTTCTCCCGGGTATCACACACTCACTCTCTCTCCCGGGTATCACTCACTCACTCTCTCTCCCGGGTATCACTCACTCACTCTCTCTCCCGGGTATCACTCACTCACTCTCACTCTCCCGTGTATCACTCACTCACTCTCTCTCCCGGGTATCACACACTCACTCTCTCTCCCGGGTATCACTCACTCACTCTCTCTCCCGGGTATCACTCACCCTCTCTCTCACTCTCTCCCGGGTATCACTCACTCTCTCTCTCACTCTCCCGGGTATCACTCACACTCTCTCTCTCTCTCCCGGGTATCACTCACTCACTCTCTCTCCCGGGTATCACTCACTCACTCTCTCTCCCGGGTATCACTCACTCACTCTCACTCTCCGGGGTATCACTCACTCTCTCTCACTCTCACTGGTATCACTCACTCTCTCTCACTCTCCCTGGTATCACTCACTCCCTCTCACTCTCCCGGGTATCACTCACTCTCTCACTCCCGGGTATCACTCACTCTTTCTCCCGGGTATCACTTACTCACTCTCTCTCCCGGGTATCACTCACTCACTCTCTCTCTCTCCCGGGTATCACTCACTCACTCTCTCTCCCGGGTATTACTCACTCACTCTCTCTCTCTCCCAGGTATCAATCACTCACTCTCTCCCGTGTATCAATCACTCACTCTCTCCCGTGTATCACTCACTCACTCTCTCTCCCTGGTATCACTCACTCACTCTCTCTCTCTCTCTCTCTCCCGGGTATCACTTACTCACTCTCTCTCTCTCCCGGGTATCACTCACTCACTCTGTCTCCCGGGTATCACTCACTCACTCTCTCTCTCTCTCCCGGGTATCACTCACTCACTCTCTCCCGTGTATCACTCACTCACTCTCTCTCCCTGGTATCACTCACTCACTCTCTCTCCCGGATATCACTCATTCACTCTCTCTCCCGGATATCACTCACTCACTCTCTCTCCCTGGTATCACTCATTCACTCTCTCTCCCGGGTATCACTCACTCACTCTCTCTCTCTCTATCTATCTCGGGTATCACTCACTCACTCTCTCTCTCGGGTATCACTCACTCACTCTCTCTCCCTCCCGGGTATCACTCACTCACTCTCTTTCTCCCGGGTATCACTCACTCACTCTCTCCCGGGTATCACTCACTCACTCTCTCTCCCGGGTATCACTCACTCACTCTCTCTCTCCCGGGTATCACTCACTCACTCTCTCCCGGGTATCACTCACTCACTCTCTCTCCCGGGTATCACTCACTCACTCTCTCTCCCGGGTATCACTCACTCACTCTCTCTCTCCCGGGTATCACTCACTCACACTCTCTCCCGGGTATCACTCCCTCACTCTCTCTCCCGGGTATCACTCACTCACACTCTCTCCCGGGTATCACTCACTCACTCTCTCTCTCTCCCGGGTATCACTCTCTCACTCTCCTGGGTATCACTCACTCACTCTCTCTCCCGGGTATCACTCACTCACTCTCACTCACTCTCTCCCGGGTATCACTCACTCACTCTCTTTCTCCCGGGTATCACTCACCCTCTCTCTCACTCTCTCCAGGGTATCACTCACTCACTCTCTCTCCCGGGTATCACTTTCTCACACTCTCTCCCGGGTATCACTCACTCACTCTCTCTCCCGGGTATCACTCACTCACTCTCTCTCCCGGGTATCACTCACTCACTCTCTCTCTCTCCCGGGTATCACTCACTCACTCTCTCTCCCAGGTATCACTCACTCACTCTCTCTCCCGGGTATCACACACTCACTCTCTCTCCCGGGTATCACCCACTCACTCTCTCTCCCGGGTATCACTCACTCACTCTCTCTCCCGGGTATCACTCACCCTCTCTCTCACTCTCTCCCAGGTATCACTCACTCTGTCTCTCACTCTCCCGGGTATCACTCACTCACTCTCTCTCCCGGGTATCACTCACTCACTCTCTCCCGGGTATCACTCACTCACTCTCCCGGGTATAATCTCACTCACTCTCACTCTCCCGGGTATCACTCACTCACTCTCTCCCGGGTATCACTCACTCACTCTCTCCCGGGTATCACTCACTCACTCTCTCTCCCGGGTATCACTCACTCACTCTCTCTCTCTCCCGGGTATCACTTACTCACTCTCCCTCTCTCCCGGGTATCACTCACTCACTCTGTCTCCCGGGTATCACTCACTCACTCTCTCTCTCCCGGGTATCACTCACTCACTCTCTCCCGGGTATCACTCACTTACTCTCTCTCCCAGGTATCACTCACTCACTCTCCCGGGTATAAACTCACTCACTCTCTCACTCTCTCCCGGGTATCACTCACTCTCTCTCACTCTCCCGGGTATCACTCACTCACTCTCTCTCCCGGGTATCACTCACTCACTCACTCTCCCGGGTATCACACACTCACTCTCTGTCCAGGGTATCACTCACTCACTCTCTCTCCAGGGTATCACTCACTCACTCTCTCTCCCGGGTATCACTCACTCACTCTCACTCGGGTATCACTCACTCACTCTCACTCCTGGGTATCACTCACTCTCTCTCCTGGGTATCACTCACCCTCTCTCTCACTCTCTCCCGGTTATCACTCACTCACTCTCTCTCCCGGGTATCACTCACCCTCTCTCTCACTCTCTCACGGGTATCACTCACTCACTCTCCCGGGTATCACTCACTCTCTCGGGTATCACTCACTCTCTCTCACTCTCCCGGGTATCACTCACTCTCTCTCTCTCTCCTGGGTATCACTCACCCTCTCTCTCACTCTCTCCCGGGTATCACTCACTCACTCTCTCTCCCGGGTATCACTCACTCACTCTCTCGCCCGGGTATCACTCTCTCACTCTCCCGGGTATCACTCACTCTCTCTCTCTCACTATCCCGGGTATCACTCACTCTCTCTCTCTCACTCTCCCGGGTATCACTCATTCTCTCTCTCTCACTCTCCCGGGTATCACTCACTCTCTCTCACTCTCCCGGGTATCACTCACTCTCCCGGGTATCACTCACTCTCTCTCACTCTCCCGGGTATCACTCACTCGCTCTCACTCCCAGGTATCACTCACTCTTTCTCCCGGGTATCACTCACTCACTCTCTCTCCCGGGTATCACTCACTCACTCTCTCTCCCGGGTAGCACTCACTCACTCTCTCTCCCGGGTAGCACTCACTCACTCTCTCTCCCGGGTATCACTCACTCACTCTCTCTCCCGGGTGTCACTCACTCACTCTCTCTCTCTCTCTCTCCCGGGTATCACTCACTCACTCGCTCTCCCAGGTATCACTCACTCACTCTCTCTCCCGGGTATCACTCACTCACACTCTCTCCCGGGTATCACTCACTCTCTCTCCCGGGTATCACTCACTCTCTCTCACTCTCCCGGGTATCACTCACTCTCTCTCACTCTCCCAGGTATCACTCACTCGCTCTCACTCCCAGGTATCACTCACTCTTTCTCCCGGGTATCACTCACTCACTCTCTCTCTCTCCCGGGTATCACTCACTCACTCTCTCTCTCTCCCGGGTATCACTCACTCACTCTCTCTCCCGGGTATCACTCACTCACTCTCTCTCTCTCCCGGGTATCACTCACTCACTCTCTCTCCCGGGTATCACTCACTCACTCTCTCTCCCGGGTATCACTCACTCACTCTCTCTCCCGGGTATCACTCACTCACTCTCTCTCCCGGGTATCACTCACTCACTCTCTCTCCCGGGTATCACTCACTCACTCTCTCTCTCTCTCTCCCGGTATAACTCACTCACTCTCTCCCAGGTACAACTCACGCTCTCCCGGGTATCTCTCCCTCCCTCCCACCCGCCCCCCGGGTATAACTTACAGTCTCTCGTAAAGCCGCAGTTCACATCTCAGAGGATGGGACACCCAGTGAATAAATGCCTTCGGTTTCTCGCCGGTGTCTGATTTCCGACACGTTGCCTCCAGCTCGACCAATTTCCCGTTCTTATTCTGTGAATTGCAAAACACAGTCAAATGAAACATTTTCTGTAGATCAGACTCTGCTAGTCTGGGCCTCTCCAGTGGGGTGTGGCAGTTCCCGTTTAACAATCTTCAGTCTGCAAGTCACACCAGTACCTTCGCTGTCATTTATAACTGGGCTCAGGACCAGCCACGCTCCAATCACCAAACAGCATGGTTCTCCCATACTGCATGTCCCAGGGAGACCCGTGCGTGTGTGGGGCTCTCGCGTGGATACGGTACTGGGTAAGTACAGCTGATTGCTGGCGGATCATTCAGGACAGTGAGGGCTGGACCTGGGGAGATAAGGTTTGACGGGTCCAGTCTCAGCTCCTGCTCAGGGAACGGTGCTTTCAGTTGCTAATCATTGCGCCCAGTGGCGACGCACACTTACCCTGATGAGCCGCTGCACCGAGATGACATAGCCAGCATGTCGGAGTCCCACCGGCTGCTCGAGGGTCAGTCGCTTGTAGCCCTTCTCCATCACCTGCACACAAAGCAATCGCACGTCAGCATCGCCAGCACCCAGTTAACAGGAGGGCTCAGAACCACACTAACAGTGAGCTCCGTGGTGAGCGGAACGCTGGGGACGTGGGAGACTGTGGGCATCCCGGGGAGTGCGGGGGTCTGGGGAGTGCGTAACACGGGGAGCGCGGGGGGGGCCACAGGGCAACAGGGGGCTGCTGCGAAACGCGGGGCAACGCAGGGAAACGCGGGGAGTGCGGGGCAACGCGGGGCCCTGCGGGCCCCAGGTGTTACTGGAAGGAATGTTTGTCATGTGTAGGGTCCCCCAGGCCCTCACTGCCGCAGGGAAGGAGAGAGTGTCGCATCACCAGCGAGTCTCAGAGCAAGTCACCCACCCACAGCCCGCTCCCGCTCCACCCACAGCACCAAGAAATGGAGATACAGTAAAGAGCAAGAGCCTGACCTCCCGGAAATCGGAGTGTTCGATGTAGATGGTGGAGGTGATCGTCACCGTGTGGAATCCCTTCGTTTCATCCGCTGGGAAATTTGGAACACGGACTTGTTCAGGCTGTGGGAAAACAGAGGAGTCATCAGGGGAGGAGGCACAAATGGGCTCGCATCTCACAATCACCATCTCCCGCCGCTCACACACTCACCCCCTCGTACAATCCCCAACCCCTGCCCCTCGCACACTCACCCCCTCGTACAATCCCCATCTCCTGCCCCTCGCACACTCACCCCCTCGTACAATCCCCATCCCATGCCCCTCGCACAATCACCCCTCGTACAATCCCCACCCCCTGCCCCTCGCACAATCACCCCTCGTACAATCCCCATCCCCTGCCCCTCGCACACTCTCCCCCTCGTACAATCCCCATCCCCTGCCCCTCGCACACTCGCCCCTCGTACAATCCCCATCCCCTGCCCCTCGCACACTCGCCCCCTCGTACAATCCCCATCCCCTGCCCCTCGCCCCTCGTACAATCCCCATCCCCCGCCCCTCGTACAATCCCCATCCCCCGCCCCTCGCACACTCACCCCCCGCACTCCCCATCCCCCGCTCCTCGCACACTCGCCCCTCGCACACTCCCCATCCCCCGCCCCTCGCACACTCGCCCCTCGCACAATCCCCATCCCCCGCCCCTCGCACACTCGCCCCTTGCACAATCCCCATCCCCCGCCCCTCGCACAATCCCCATCCCCTGCCCCTCGCACAATCCCCATCCCCTGCCCCTCGCACACTCACCCCCCTCGTACAATCCCCATCCCCGCCCCTCGCACACTCGCCCCTCGCACAATCCCCATCCCTCGCACACTCGCCCCTCGCACAATCCCCATCCCCCGCCCCTCGCACACTCACCCCCTCGT
The DNA here is from genome assembly GCF_044704955.1 of Pristiophorus japonicus. Taxonomy (NCBI): domain Eukaryota; kingdom Metazoa; phylum Chordata; class Chondrichthyes; family Pristiophoridae; genus Pristiophorus; species Pristiophorus japonicus. The sequence continues at coordinate 297 of NW_027251720.1, read as the reverse complement.
ACAATCCCCACCCCCGCCCCTCGCACAATCCCCATCCCCCGCCCCTTGCACACTCACCCCTTCGCACAATCGCCATCCCCGCCCCTCGCACAATCCCCATCCCCCGCTCCTCGCACACTCGCCCCTCGCACAATGAACATCCCCCGCTCCTCGCACACTCGCCCCTCGCACAATCCCCATCCTCCGCCCCTCGCACACTCACCCCCTCGTACAATCCCCACCCGCGCCCCTTGCACAATCCCCATCCCCCGCCTCTCGTACAATCCCCATCCCCGCCCCTCGCACACTCGCCCCTCG
>NW_027251719.1:0-38480 GCF_044704955.1 Pristiophorus japonicus | reverse complement strand
ATTGAAGGCAAGAAAAAACTCAGAAAAATTACGAAAAACTGAAACACTGAGAAAAAATGTGAAGAAATGAGACAAAATGAGAAAAATTGAGAAAAACAGAAAAAATGAGAACATCTGAGAAAAACTGCAAACAAATGAGCAAAACAGAACAAAGGACAAGAACAGAAAAACTTAGCAAAACAGAAAAACAAATGACAAAAACTGAGAAAAATTAGGAAAAATGAGGAAAAATAAGAAAAGCTATTAAAAACTGACAAAAACTGACAACAACTGATGAAAATGATAGAAAATGAGACAAACTGAAAAAATCTGAGAAAAACAACGACAAACTGAGAAAAAGAACGAAAGAATCTAAGAAAAACTGAAAAACAAGAAAAAACTGGGAATAAATGAGAAAAATTGAGAGAAAATGAGAAAAACTGAGCAAAAGGAGAAACAATGAGGAAAACAAAGAAAAAGAAAGAAAACTGTGAAAATATCAGAAAAAATGAGAAAAACTGCGAAAAAATGAGAAAAACTGCGAACAAATGAGAAAAACTGCGAACAAATGAGAAAAACTGGGAACAAATGAGAAAAACAGAAAAATTGGAAAAAAACAAATGTGGAAAACTGAGAAAAACTGAGAAAAACAGAGAAATCTGAGAAAAACAACGAAAACAACTAAGAAAAATTGAAGGCAAGAAAAAACTCAGAAAAATTATGAAAAACTGAAACACTGAGAAAAAATGTGAAGAAATGAGACAAAATGAGAAAAATTGAGAAAAACAGAAAAAATGAGAACATCTGAGAAAAACTGCAAACAAATGAGCAAAACAGAACAAAGGACAAGAACTGAAAAACTGAGAAAAAATGTGAAGAAATTAGACAAAATGAGAAAAATTGAGAAAAACAGAAATAAATTAGAACATCTGAGAAAAACTGCAAACAAATGAGCAAAACAAAACAAAGGACAAGAACACAAAAACTGAGAAAAACTGAAAAACAAATGACAAAAACTGAGAAAAATTAGAAAAAATGAGGAAAAATTAGAAAAACTGAGAAAAACTGATAAAAACTGATGAAAAATGACACAAAAAGAGAAACACTGATAAAAAATGAGAGAAAATGCTGAAAACCGAGAAACAATGTGGGAAAAAAATGAAAAAAATGAGAAAAATTGAGAAAAACTCAGCAAAAGTGAGAACTGATAACAAATGAGAAAAACTGAGAAAAAAATTGGAAAAAAGGAGGAAAAATGAGAAAAAGTGAGAAAACTGATAAAAAAAAATGAGAGAATTTAGAAAAACTGAGAAAAAAAATGTGAAAAAATGAGACAAATTGAGAAAAATTGTGAAAAACAGAGAACTGAGAAAAAATTTGAAAAAATAAGAATAAATGAGAAAAACTGAGAAAAAATGAGAACATTTGAGAACATTTGAGAAAAACTGCAAACAAATGAGCAAAACAGAACAAATGAAAAGAACAGAAAAACTGAGAGAAACAGAAAAACAAATGACAAAAACTGAGAAAAATTAGGAAAAATGGGAAAAACTGAGAGTAAATGAGAAAAAATGAGACAAAGAGAGAAAAATTGGGAAAAACTGAGAAAAATGTAAAAACTGAAAAAAATGTCAAAAAATAAGACAAAAAGAGAATAATTGCGAAAAACTGAGAAAAAAATGAGAAAAAATGCGAAAAACTGAGAAAAATGTGAAAAAATGAGACAAAAAGAGAAAAAATGAGAAAAACTGACAAAAACTGAGAAAAACTGAGGAAAAATGTAAAAAATGTAAAACTGCGAAAATATCAGAAAAATTGCGAACAAATGAGAAAAACTGGGAACAAGTGAGAAAAACTGAAAAATTGTATTAAACAAATGAGAAAAATTGAGAAAAACAGAGAAAAACAAATGTGAAAAACTGAGAAAAAAAAATGAGAAAAACTGAGAAAAACAGAGAAAAAAATGGGAAAAAAAGAGTGTAAATGAGAAAAAATGAGAAGAAATGAGACAGAGCGAAAAATTGCGAAAAACTGAGAAAAATGTGAAAAACTGAGAAAAAATGTCAAAAAATAAGACAAAAAGAGAAAAATTGCGAAAAACTGAGAAAAATGTGAAAAACTGAGAAAAACAAATGTGAAAAACTGAGCAAAACAAATGAGAAAAACTGAGGAATACAAATGAGAAAAACTGAAAAAATCTGAGAAAAACAACGACAAACTGAGAAAAAGAACGAAAGAATCTAAGAAAAACTGAAAAACAAGAAAAAACTGGGAATAAATGAGAAAAATTGAGAGAAAATGAGAAAAACTGAGCAAAAGGAGAAACAATGAGGAAAACAAAGAAAAAGAAAGAAAACTGTGAAAATATCAGAAAAAATGAGAAAAACTGCGAAAAAATGAGAAAAACTGCGAACAAATGAGAAAAACTGCGAACAAATGAGAAAAACTGGGAACAAACGAGAAAAACAGAAAAATTGGAAAAAAACAAATGTGGAAAACTGAGAAAAACTGAGAAAAACAGAGAAATCTGAGAAAAACAACGAAAACAACTAAGAAAAATTGAAGGCAAGAAAAAACTCAGAAAAATTATGAAAAACTGAAACACTGAGAAAAAATGTGAAGAAATGAGACAAAATGAGAAAAATTGAGAAAAACAGAAAAAATGAGAACATCTGAGAAAAACTGCAAACAAATGAGCAAAACAGAACAAAGGACAAGAACTGAAAAACTGAGAAAAAATGTGAAGAAATGAGACAAAATGAGAAAAATTGAGAAAAACAGAAAAAATGAGAACATCTGAGAAAAACTGCAAACAAATGAGCAAAACAAAACAAAGGACAAGAACACAAAAACTGAGAAAAACTGAAAAACAAATGACAAAAACTGAGAAAAATTAGAAAAAATGAGGAACAATTAGAAAAACTGAGAAAAACTGATAAAAACTGATGAAAAATGACACAAAAAGAGAAACACTGATAAAAAATGAGAGAAAATGCTGAAACCGAGAAACAATGTGGGAAAAAAAATGAAAAAAATGAGAAAAATTGAGAAAAACTCAGCAAAAGTGAGAACTGATAACAAATGAGAAAAACTGAGAAAAAAATTGGAAAAAAGGAGGAAAAGTGAGAAAAAGTGAGAAAACTGATAAAAAAAATGAGAGAATTTAGAAAAACTGAGAAAAAAATGTGAAAAAATGAGACAAATTGAGAAAAATTGTGAAAAACAGAGAACTGAGAAAAAATTTGAAAAAATAAGAACAAATGAGAAAAACTGAGAAAAACTGAGAAAAAATGAGAACATTTAAGAAAAACTGCAAACAAATGAGCAAAACAGAACAAATGAAAAGAACAGAAAAACTGAGAGAAACAGAAAAACAAATGAAAAAAAATGCGAAAAACTGAGAAAAATGTGAAAAACTGAGAAAAAAAATGTGAAAAAATGAGACAAAAAGAGAAAAAATGAGAAAAACTGACAAAAACTGAGAAAAACTGAGGAAAAATGTAAAAAATGTAAAACTGCGAAAATATCAGAAAAAATGCGAACAAATGAGAAAAACTGGGAACAAGTGAGAAAAACTGAAAAATTGGATTAAACAAATGAGAAAAATTGAGAAAAACAGAGAAAAACAAATGTGAAAAACTGAGAAAAAAAAAAGAGAAAAACTGAGAAAAACAGAGAAAAAAATGGGAAAAAAAGAGTGTAAATGAGAAAAAATGAGAAGAAATGAGACAGAGCGAAAAATTGCGCAAAAACTGAGAAAAATGTGAAAAACTGAGAAAAAATGTCAAAAAATAAGACAAAAAGAGAAAAATTGCGAAAAACTGAGAAAAATGTGAAAAACTGAGAAAAACAAATGTGAAAAACTGAGCAAAACAAATGAGAAAAACTGAGGAATACAAATGAGAAAAACTGAAAAAATCTGAGAAAAACAACAACAAACTGAGAAAAAGAACGAAAGAATCTAAGAAAAACTGAAAAACAAGAAAAAACTGGGAATAAATGAGAAAAATTGAGAGAAAATGAGAAAAACTGAGCAAAGGAGAAACAATGAGGAAAACAAAGAAAAAGAAAGAAAACTGTGAAAATATCAGAAAAAATGAGAAAAACTGCGAAAAAATGAGAAAAACTGCGAACAAATGAGAAAAACTGCGAACAAATGAGAAACTCTGGGAACAAATGAGAAAAACAGAAAAATTGGAAAAAAACAAATGTGGAAAACTGAGAAAAACTGAGAAAAACAGAGAAATCTGAGAAAAACAACGAAAACAACTAAGAAAAATTGAAGGCAAGAAAAAACAGAAAATTACGAAAAACTGAAACACTGAGAAAAAATGTGAAGAAATGAGACAAAATGAGAAAAATTGAGAAAAACAGAAAAAATGAGAACATCTGAGAAAAACTGCAAACAAATGAGCAAAACAGAACAAAGGACAAGAACAGAAAAACTTAGCAAAACAGAAAAACAAATGACAAAAACTGAGAAAAATTAGGAAAAATGAGGAAAAATAAGAAAAGCTATTAAAAACTGACAAAAACTGACAACAACTGATGAAAAATGATAGAAAATGAGACAAACTGAAAAAATCTGAGAAAAACAACGACAAACTGAGAAAAAGAACGAAAGAATCTAAGAAAAACTGAAAAACAAGAAAAAACTGGGAATAAATGAGAAAAATTGAGAGAAAATGAGAAAAACTGAGCAAAAGGAGAAACAATGAGGAAAACAAAGAAAAAGAAAGAAAACTGTGAAAATATCAGAAAAAATGAGAAAAACTGCGAAAAAATGAGTAAAACTGCGAACAAATGAGAAAAACTGCGAACAAATGAGAAAAACTGGGAACAAATGAGAAAAACAGAAAAATTGGAAAAAAACAAATGTGGAAAACTGAGAAAAACTGAGAAAAACAGAGAAATCTGAGAAAAACAACGAAAACAACTAAGAAAAATTGAAGGCAAGAAAAAACTCAGAAAAATTATGAAAAACTGAAACACTGAGAAAAAATGTGAAGAAATGAGACAAAATGAGAAAAATTGAGAAAAACAGAAAAAATGAGAACATCTGAGAAAAACTGCAAACAAATGAGCAAAACAGAACAAAGGACAAGAACTGAAAAACTGAGAAAAAATGTGAAGAAATTAGACAAAATGAGAAAAATTGAGAAAAACAGAAATAAATTAGAACATCTGAGAAAAACTGCAAACAAATGAGCAAAACAAAACAAAGGACAAGAACACAAAAACTGAGAAAAACTGAAAAACAAATGACAAAAACTGAGAAAAATTAGAAAAAATGAGGAAAAATTAGAAAAACTGAGAAAAACTGATAAAAACTGATGAAAAATGACACAAAAAGAGAAACACTGATAAAAATGAGAGAAAATGCTGAAAACCGAGAAACAATGTGGGAAAAAAAATGAAAAAAATGAGAAAAATTGAGAAAAACTCAGCAAAAGTGAGAACTGATAACAAATGAGAAAAACTGAGAAAAAAATTGGAAAAAAGGAGGAAAAGTGAGAAAAAGTGAGAAAACTGATAAAAAAAATGAGAGAATTTAGAAAAACTGAGAAAAAAATGTGAAAAAATGAGACAAATTGAGAAAAATTGTGAAAAACAGAGAACTGAGAAAAAATTTGAAAAAATAAGAACAAATGAGAAAAACTGAGAAAAACTGAGAAAAAATGAGAACATTTAAGAAAAACTGCAAACAAATGAGCAAAACAGAACAAATGAAAAGAACAGAAAAACTGAGAGAAACAGAAAACAAATGAAAAAAATGCGAAAAACTGAGAAAAATGTGAAAAACTGAGAAAAAAAATGTGAAAAAATGAGACAAAAAGAGAAAAAATGAGAAAAACTGACAAAAACTGAGAAAAACTGAGGAAAAATGTAAAAAATGTAAAACTGCGAAAATATCAGAAAAATTGCGAACAAATGAGAAAAACTGGGAACAAGTGAGAAAAACTGAAAAATTGGATTAAACAAATGAGAAAAATTGAGAAAAACAGAGAAAAACAAATGTGAAAAACTGAGAAAAAAAAATGAGAAAAACTGAGAAAAACAGAGAAAAAAATGGGAAAAAAAGAGTGTAAATGAGAAAAAATGAGAAGAAATGAGACAGAGCGAAAAATTGCGAAAAACTGAGAAAAATGTGAAAAACTGAGAAAAAATGTCAAAAAATAAGACAAAAAGAGAAAAATTGCGAAAAACTGAGAAAAATGTGAAAAACTGAGAAAAACAAATGTGAAAAACTGAGCAAAACAAATGAGAAAAACTGAGGAATACAAATGAGAAAACTGAAAAAATCTGAGAAAAACAACGACAAACTGAGAAAAAGAACGAAAGAATCTAAGAAAAACTGAAAAACAAGAAAAAACTGGGAATAAATGAGAAAAATTGAGAGAAAATGAGAAAAACTGAGCAAAAGGAGAAACAATGAGGAAAACAAAGAAAAAGAAAGAAAACTGTGAAAATATCAGAAAAAATGAGAAAAACTGCGAAAAAATGAGAAAAACTGCGAACAAATGAGAAAAACTGCGAACAAATGAGAAAAACTGGGAACAAATGAGAAAAACAGAAAAATTGGAAAAAAACAAATGTGGAAAACTGAGAAAAACTGAGAAAAACAGAGAAATCTGAGAAAAACAACGAAAACAACTAAGAAAAATTGAAGGCAAGAAAAAACTCAGAAAAATTACGAAAAACTGAAACACTGAGAAAAAATGTGAAGAAATGAGACAAAATGAGAAAAATTGAGAAAAACAGAAAAAATGAGAACATCTGAGAAAAACTGCAAACAAATGAGCAAAACAGAACAAAGGACAAGAACAGAAAAACTTAGCAAAACAGAAAAACAAATGACAAAAACTGAGAAAAATTAGGAAAAATGAGGAAAAATAAGAAAAGCTATTAAAAACTGACAAAAACTGACAACAACTGATGAAAAATGAGAGAAAATGAGACAAACTGAAAAAATCTGAGAAAAACAACGACAAACTGAGAAAAAGAATGAAAGAATCTAAGAAAAACTGAAAAACAAGAAAAAACTGGGAATAAATGAGAAAAATTGAGAGAAAATGAGAAAAACTGAGCAAAAGGAGAAACAATGAGGAAAACAAAGAAAAAGAAAGAAAACTGTGAAAATATCAGAAAAAATGAGAAAAACTGCGACAAAATGAGAAAAACTGCGAACAAATGAGAAAAACTGCGAACAAATGAGAAAAACTGGGAACAAATGAGAAAAACAGAAAAATTGGAAAAAAACAAATGTGGAAAACTGAGAAAAACTGAGAAAAACAGAGAAATCTGAGAAAAACAACGAAAACAACTAAGAAAAATTGAAGGCAAGAAAAAACTCAGAAAAATTATGAAAAACTGAAACACTGAGAAAAAATGTGAAGAAATGAGACAAAATGAGAAAAATTGAGAAAAACAGAAAAAATGAGAACATCTGAGAAAAACTGCAAACAAATGAGCAAAACAGAACAAAGGACAAGAACTGAAAAACTGAGAAAAAATGTGAAGAAATTAGACAAAATGAGAAAAATTGAGAAAAACAGAAATAAATTAGAACATCTGAGAAAAACTGCAAACAAATGAGCAAAACAAAACAAAGGACAAGAACACAAAAACTGAGAAAAACTGAAAAACAAATGACAAAAACTGAGAAAAATTAGAAAAAATGAGGAAAAATTAGAAAAACTGAGAAAAACTGATAAAAACTGATGAAAAATGACACAAAAAGAGAAACACTGATAAAAAATGAGAGAAAATGCTGAAAACCGAGAAACAATGTGGGAAAAAAAATGAAAAAAATGAGAAAAATTGAGAAAAACTCAGCAAAAGTGAGAACTGATAACAAATGAGAAAAACTGAGAAAAAAATTGGAAAAAAGGAGGAAAAGTGAGAAAAAGTGAGAAAACTGATAAAAAAAATGAGAGAATTTAGAAAAACTGAGAAAAAAATGTGAAAAAATGAGACAAATTGAGAAAAATTGTGAAAAACAGAGAACTGAGAAAAAATTTGAAAAAATAAGAACAAATGAGAAAAACTGAGAAAAACTGAGAAAAAATGAGAACATTTAAGAAAAACTGCAAACAAATGAGCAAAACAGAACAAATGAAAAGAACAGAAAAACTGAGAGAAACAGAAAAACAAATGAAAAAAAATGCGAAAAACTGAGAAAAATGTGAAAAACTGAGAAAAAAAATGTGAAAAAATGAGACAAAAAGAGAAAAAATGAGAAAAACTGACAAAAACTGAGAAAAACTGAGGAAAAATGTAAAAAATGTAAAACTGCGAAAATATCAGAAAAATTGCGAACAAATGAGAAAAACTGGGAACAAGTGAGAAAAACTGAAAAATTGGATTAAACAAATGAGAAAAATTGAGAAAAACAGAGAAAAACAAATGTGAAAAACTGAGAAAAAAAAATGAGAAAAACTGAGAAAAACAGAGAAAAAAATGGGAAAAAAAGAGTGTAAATGAGAAAAAATGAGAAGAAATGAGACAGAGCGAAAAATTGCGAAAAACTGAGAAAAATGTGAAAAACTGAGAAAAATGTCAAAAAATAAGACAAAAAGAGAAAAATTGCGAAAAACTGAGAAAAATGTGAAAAACTGAGAAAAACAAATGTGAAAAACTGAGCAAAACAAATGAGAAAAACTGAGGAATACAAATGAGAAAAACTGAAAAAATCTGAGAAAAACAACGACAAACTGAGAAAAAGAACGAAAGAATCTAAGAAAAACTGAAAAACAAGAAAAAACTGGGAATAAATGAGAAAAATTGAGAGAAAATGAGAAAAACTGAGCAAAAGGAGAAACAATGAGGAAAACAAAGAAAAAGAAAGAAAACTGTGAAAATATCAGAAAAAATGAGAAAAACTGCGAAAAAATGAGAAAAACTGCGAACAAATGAGAAAAACTGCGAACAAATGAGAAAAACTGGGAACAAATGAGAAAAACAGAAAAATTGGAAAAAAACAAATGTGGAAAACTGAGAAAAACTGAGAAAAACAGAGAAATCTGAGAAAAACAACGAAAACAACTAAGAAAAATTGAAGGCAAGAAAAAACTGAGAAAAATTACGAAAAACTGAAACACTGAGAAAAAATGTGAAGAAATGAGACAAAATGAGAAAAATTGAGAAAAACAGAAAAAATGAGAACATCTGAGAAAAACTGCAAACAAATGAGCAAAACAGAACAAATGAAAAGAACAGAAAAACTGAGAGAAACAGAAAAACAAATGACAAAAACTGAGAAAAATTAGGAAAAATGAGGAAAAATAAGAAAAGCTATTAAAAACTGACAAAAACTGACAACAACTGATGAAAAATGAGAGAAAATGAGACAAACTGAAAAAATCTGAGAAAAACAACGACAAACTGAGAAAAAGAACGAAAGAATCTAAGAAAAACTGAAAGACAAGAAAAAACTGGGAATAAATGAGAAAAATTGAGAGAAAATGAGAAAAACTGAGCAAAAGGAGAAACAATGAGGAAAACAAAGAAAAAGAAAGAAAAACTGTGAAAATATCAGAAAAAATTAGAAAAACTGCGAAAAAATGAGAAAAACTACGAACAAATAGAAAAACTGCGAATAAATGAGAAAAACTGGGAACAAATGAGAAAAACAGAAACATTGGAAAAAAACAAATGTGGAAAACAGAGAAAAACTGAGAAAAACAGAGAAATCTGAGAAAAACAATGAAAACAACTAAGAAAAATTGAAAGCAAGAAAAAACTGAGAAAAATTACGAAAAACTGAAACACTGAGAAAAAATGTGAAGAAATGAGACAAAATGAGAAAAATTGAGAAAAACAGAAAAAATGAGAACATCTGAGAAAAACTGCAAACAAATGAGCAAAACAGAACAAAGGACAAGAACAGAAAAACTTAGCAAAACAGAAAAACAAATGACAAAAACTGAGAAAAATTAGGAAAAATGAGGAAAAATAAGAAAAGCTATTAAAAACTGACAAAAACTGACAACAACTGATGAAAAATGAGAGAAAATGAGACAAACTGAAAAAATCTGAGAAAAACAACGACAAACTGAGAAAAAGAATGAAAGAATCTAAGAAAAACTGAAAAACAAGAAAAAACTGGGAATAAATGAGAAAAATTGAGAGAAAATGAGAAAAACTGAGCAAAAGGAGAAACAATGAGGAAAACAAAGAAAAAGAAAGAAAACTGTGAAAATATCAGAAAAAATGAGAAAAACTGCGAAAAAATGAGAAAAACTGCGAACAAATGAGAAAAACTGCGAACAAATGAGAAAAACTGGGAACAAATGAGAAAAACAGAAAAATTGGAAAAAAACAAATGTGGAAAACTGAGAAAAACTGAGAAAAACAGAGAAATCTGAGAAAAACAACGAAAACAACTAAGAAAAATTGAAGGCAAGAAAAAACTCAGAAAAATTATGAAAAACTGAAACACTGAGAAAAAATGTGAAGAAATGAGACAAAATGAGAAAAATTGAGAAAAACAGAAAAAATGAGAACATCTGAGAAAAACTGCAAACAAATGAGCAAAACAGAACAAAGGACAAGAACAGAAAAACTTAGCAAAACAGAAAAACAAATGACAAAAACTGAGAAAAATTAGGAAAAATGAGGAAAAATAAGAAAAGCTATTAAAAACTGACAAAAACTGACAACAACTGATGAAAAATGAGAGAAAATGAGACAAACTGAAAAAATCTGAGAAAAACAACGACAAACTGAGAAAAAGAATGAAAGAATCTAAGAAAAACTGAAAAACAAGAAAAAACTGGGAATAAATGAGAAAAATTGAGAGAAAATGAGAAAAACTGAGCAAAAGGAGAAACAATGAGGAAAACAAAGAAAAAGAAAGAAAACTGTGAAAATATCAGAAAAAATGAGAAAAACTGCGAAAAAATGAGAAAAACTGCGAACAAATGAGAAAAACTGCGAACAAATGAGAAAACTGGGAACAAATGAGAAAAACAGAAAAATTGGAAAAATCAAATGTGGAAAACTGAGAAAAACTGAGAAAAACAGAGAAATCTGAGAAAAACAACGAAAACAACTAAGAAAAATTGAAGGCAAGAAAAAACTCAGAAAAATTATGAAAACTGAAACACTGAGAAAAAATGTGAAGAAATGAGACAAAATGAGAAAAATTGAGAAAAACAGAAAAAATGAGAACATCTGAGAAAAACTGCAAACAAATGAGCAAAACAGAACAAAGGACAAGAACAGAAAAACTTAACAAAACAGAAAAACAAATGACAAAAAATGAGAAAAATTAGGAAAAATGAGGAAAAATAAGAAAAGCTATTTAAAAACTGACAAAAACTGACAACAACTGATGTAAAATGAGAGAAAATGAGATAAACAGAAAAAATCTGAGAAAAACAACGACAAACTGAGAAAAAGAACGAAAGAATCTAAGAAAAACTGAAAACAAGAAAAAAATGAAAATAAATGAGAAAAATTGAGAGAAAATGAGAAAAACTGAGCAAAAGGAGAAACAATGAGGAAAACAAAGAAAAAGAAAGAAAAACTGTGAAAATATCAGAAAAAATGAGAAAAACTGCGAAAAAATGAGAAAAACTGCGAACAAATGAGAAAAACTGCGAACAAATGAGAAAAACTGGGAACAAATGAAAAAAACAGAAAAAATTGGAAAAAAAACAAATGTGGAAAACTGAGAAAAACTGAGAAAAACAGAGAAATCTGAGAAAAACAACGAAAACAACTAAGAAAAATTGAAGGCAAGAAAAAACTGAGAAAAATTACGAAAAACTGAAACACTGAGAAAAAATGTGAAGAAATGAGAAAAAATGAGAAAAATTGAGAAAAACAGAAAAAATGAGAACATCTGAGAAAAACTGCAAACAAATGAGCAAAACAGAACAAATGAAAAGAACAGAAAAACTGAGAGAAACAGAAAAACAAATGACAAAAACTGAGAAAAATTAGGAAAAATGAGGAAAAATAAGAAAAGCTATTAAAAACTGACAAAAACTGACAACAACTGATGAAAAATGAGAGAAAATGAGACAAACTGAAAAAATCTGAGAAAAACAACGACAAACTGAGAAAAAGAACGAAAGAATCTAAGAAAATCTGAAAAACAAGAAAAAACTGGGAATAAATGAGAAAAACTGAGCAAAAGGAGAAACAATGTGGAAAACAAAGAAAAAGAAAGAAAAACTGTGAAAATATCAGAAAAATGAGAAAACTGCGAAAAAATGAGAAAAACTGCGAACAAATAGAAAAACTGCGAATAAATGTGAAAAACTGGGAACAAATGAGAAAAACAGAAAAATTGGAAAAAAACAAATGTGGAAAACTGAGAAAAACAGAGAAATCTGAGAAAAACAACGAAAACAACTAAGAAAAATTGAAAGCAAGAAAAAACTGAGAAAAATTACGAAAAACTGAAACACTGAGAAAAAATGTGAAGAAATGAGACAAAATGAGAAAAATTGTGAAAAACAGAAAAAATGAGAACATCTGAGAAAAAACTGCAAACAAATGAGCAAAAGACAAAGGACAAGAACAGAAAAACTTAGAACTTAGCAAAACAGAAAAACAAATGACAAAAACTGAGAAAAATTACGAAAATGAGAAAAATTAGAAAAGCTATTAAAAACTGACAAAAACTGACAACAACTGATGAAAAATGAGAGAAAATGAGACAAACTGAAAAAATCTGAGAAAAACAACGACAAACTGAGAAAAAGAACGAAAGAATCTAAGCAAATCTGAAAAACAAGAAAAAACTGGGAATAAATGAGAAAAACTGAGCAAAAGGAGAAACAATGTGGAAAACAAAGAAAAAGAAAGAAAAACTGTGAAAATATCAGAAAAAATGAGAAAAACTGCGAAAAAATGAGAAAAACTGCGAACAAATGAGAAAAACTGTGACCAAATGAGAAAAACTGGGAACAAATGAGAAAAACAGAAAAATTGGAAAAAAAAACGTGGAAAACTGAGAAAAACTGAGAAAAACAGAGAAATCTGAGAAAAACGAAAACAACTAAGAAAAATTGAAAGCAAGAAAAAACTGAGAAAAATTACGAAAAACTGAAACACTGAGAAAAAATGTGAAGAAATGAGACAAAATGAGAAAAATTGAGAAAAACAGAAAAAATGAGAACATCTGAGAAAAACTGCAAACAAATGAGCAAAACAGAACAAAGGACAAGAGCAGAAAAACTGAGAAAAACAGAAAAACAAATGACAAAAACTGAGAAAAATTAGGAAAAATGAGGAAAAATTAGAAAAGCTATTAAAAACTGACAAAAACTGATGAAAAATGAGAGAAATTGAGACAAACTGATAAAAAATGAGAGAAAATGATAAAAACTGAGAAAAAATGTGAAAAAAAAGAAACAAATTTGAAAAACTGAGAAAAACTGAGAAAAAATGTAAAAGATGAGAATCAATGAGAAAAACTGAGAAAAACTCAGCAAAAGGGAGAACTGATAAAAAATGAGAAAAACTGAGAAAAAAAATTAGAAAAAATGAGGAAAAATGAGAAAAACTGAGAAAAACTGATAAAAAAAAAATGAGAGAAATGAGAAAAACAGAAAAAATGTGAAAAAATAAGAAATGAGAAAACCTGAGAAAAAATGAGAACATCTGAGAAAAACTGCAAACAAATGATCAAAACAGAACAAAGGACAAGAACTGAAAAACTGAGAAAAAATGTGAAGAAATTAGACAAAATGAGAAAAATTGAGAAAAACAGAAAAAAATGAGAACATCTGAGAAAAACTGCAAACAAATGAGCAAAACAGATCAAAGGACAAGAACACAAAAACTGAGAAAAACAGAAAAACAAATTACAAAAACTGAGAAAAATTAGAAAAAATGAGGAAAAATTAGAAAAACTGAGAAAAACTGATAAAAACTGATGAAAAATGACACAAAAGAGAAACACTGATAAAAAATGAGAGAAAATGATGAAAACTAAGAAACAATGTGGGAAAAAAATGAAAAAAATGAGAAAAATTGAGAAAAACCCAGCAAAAGTGAGAACTGATAACAAATGAGAAAAACTGAGAAAAAAATTGGAAAAAAGGAGGAAAAATGAGAAAAAGTGAGAAAACTGATAAAAAAAATGAGAGAATTTAGAAAAACTGAGAAAAAAATGTGAAAAAATGAGACAAATTGAGAAAAATTGTGAAAAACAGAGAACTGAGAAAAAATTTGAAAAAATAAGAATAAATGAGACAAACTGAGAAAAAATGAGAACATTTGAGAACATTTGAGAAAAACTGCAAACAAATGAGCAAAACAGAACAAATGAAAAGAACAGAAAAACTGAGAAACAGAAAAACAAATGAAAAAAACTGAGAAAATCAGAGAAAAAATGGGAAAAACTGAGAGTAAATGAGAAAAAATGAGACAAAGAGAGAAAAATTGGGAAAAACTGAGAAAAATGTAAAAAACTGAGAAAAAAATGTCAAAAAATAAGACAAAAAGAGAATAATTGCGAAAAACTGAGAAAAAAATGAGAAAAAATGCGAAAAACTGAGAAAAATGTGAAAAACTGAAAAAAAAATGTGAAAAAATGAGACAAAAAGAGAAAAAATGAGAAAACTGAGCAAAAGGAGAAACAATGAGGAAAACAAAGAAAAAGAAAGAAAACTGTGAAAATATCAGAAAAAATGAGAAAAACTGCGAAAAAAAGAGAAAAACTGCGAACAAATGAGAAAAACTGCGAACAAATGAGAAAAACTGGGAACAAATGAGAAAAACAGAAACATTGGAAAAAAACAATTGTGGAAAACTGAGAAAAACTGAGAAAAACAGAGAAATCTGAGAAAAACAACGAAAACAACTAAGAAAAATTGAAGGCAAGAAAAAACTCAGAAAAATTACGAAAAACTGAAACACTGAGAAAAAATGTGAAGAAATGAGACAAAATGAGAAAAATTGAGAAAAACAGAAAAAATTAGAACATCTGAGAAAAACTGCAAACAAATGAGCAAAACAGAACAAAGGACAAGAACAGAAAAACTTAGCAAAACAGAAAAACAAATGACAAAAACTGAGAAAAATTAGGAAAAATGAGGAAAAATAAGAAAAGCTATTAAAAACTGACAAAAACTGACAACAACTGATGAAAATGAGAGAAAATGAGATAAACTGAAAAAATCTGAGAAAAACAACGACAAACTGAGAAAAAGAACGAAAGAATCTAAGAAAAACTGAAAAACAAGAAAAAACTGGCAATAAATGAGAAAAATTGAGAGAAAATGAGAAAAACTGAGCAAAAGGAGAAACAATGAGGAAAACAAAGAAAAAGAAAGAAAACTGTGAAAATATCAGAAAAAATGAGAAAAACTGCGAAAAAATGAGAAAAACTGCGAACAAATGAGAAAAACTGCGAACAAATGAGAAAAACTGGGAACAAATGAGAAAAACAGAAAAATTGGAAAAAAACAAATGTGGAAAACTGAGAAAAACTGAGAAAAACAGAGAAATCTGAGAAAAACAACGAAAACAACTAAGAAAAATTGAAGGCAAGAAAAAACTCAGAAAAATTACGAAAAACTGAAACACTGAGAAAAAATGTGAAGAAATGAGACAAAATGAGAAAAATTGAGAAAAACAGAAAAAATGAGAACATCTGAGAAAAACTGCAAACAAATGAGCAAAACAGAACAAATGAAAAGAACAGAAAAACTGAGAGAAACAGAAAAACAAATGACAAAAACTGAGAAAAATTAGGAAAAATGAGGAAAAATAAGAAAAGCTATTAAAAACTGACAAAAACTGACAACAACTGATGAAAAATGAGAGAAAATGAGACAAACTGAAAAAATCTGAGAAAAACAACGACAAACTGAGAAAAAGAACGAAAGAATCTAAGAAAAACTGAAAAACAAGAAAAAACTGGGAATAAATGAGAAAAATTGAGAGAAAATGAGAAAAACTGAGCAAAAGGAGAAACAATGAGGAAAACAAAGAAAAAGAAAGAAAAACTGTGAAAATATCAGAAAAAATGAGAAAAACTGCGAAAAAATGAGAAAAACTACGAACAAATAGAAAAACTGCGAATAAATGAGAAAAACTGGGAACAAATGAGAAAAACAGAAACATTGGAAAAAAACAAATGTGGAAAACAGAGAAAAACTGAGAAAAACAGAGAAATCTGAGAAAAACAAACAACTAAGAAAAATTGAAAGCAAGAAAAAACTGAGAAAAATTACGAAAAACTGAAACACTGAGAAAAAATGTGAAGAAATGAGACAAAATGAGAAAAATTGAGAAAAACAGAAAAAATGAGAACATCTGAGAAAAACTGCAAACAAATGAGCAAAACAGAACAAAGGACAAGAACAGAAAAACTTAGCAAAACAGAAAAACAAATGACAAAAACTGAGAAAAATTAGGAAAAATGAGGAAAAATAAGAAAAGCTATTAAAAACTGACAAAAACTGACAACAACTGATGAAAAATGAGAGAAAATGAGACAAACTGAAAAAATCTGAGAAAAACAACGACAAACTGAGAAAAAGAACGAAACAATCTAAGAAAATCTGAAAAACAAAAAAAAACTGGGAATAAATGAGAAAAATTGAGAGAAAATGAGAAAAACTGAGCAAAAGGAGAAACAATGAGGAAAACAAAGAAAAAGAAAGAAAAACTGTGAAAATATCAGAAAAAATGAGAAAAACTGCGAACAAATGAGAAAAACTGCGAATAAATGAGAAAAACTGGGAACAAATGAGAAAAACAGAAAAATTGGAAAAAAAAATGTGGAAAACTGAGAAAAACTGAGAAAAACAGAGAAATCTGAGAAAAACGAAAACAACTAAGAAAAATTGAAAGCAAGAAAAAACTGAGAAAAATTACGAAAAACTGAAACACTGAGAAAAAATGTGAAGAAATGAGACAAAATGAGAAAAATTGAGAAAAACAGAAAAAATGAGAACATCTGAGAAAAACTGCAAACAAATGAGCAAAACAGAACAAAGGACAAGAGCAGAAAAACTGAGAAAAACAGAAAAACAAATGACAAAAACTGAGAAAAATTAGGAAAAATGAGGAAAAATTAGAAAAGCTATTAAAAACTGACAAAAACTGACAACAACTGATGAAAAATGAGAGAAAATGAGACAAACTGATAAAAAATGAGAGAAAATGATAAAAACTGAGAAAAAATGTGAAAAAAAAGAAATAAATTTGAAAAACTGAGAAAAACTGAGGAAAAAATTAGAAAAAATGAGGAAAAATGAGAAAAACTGAGAAAAACTGATAAAAAAAATGAGAGAAATGAGAAAAACAGACAAAATGTGAAAAATTGAGAGAAAACGAGAAAAATTGTGAAAAACTGAGAACTGAGAAAAAATGTGAAAAAATAAGAAATGAGAAAAACTGAGAAAAAATGAGAACATCTGAGAAAAACTGCAAACAAATGATCAAAACAGAACAAAGGACAAGAACTGAAAAACTGAGAAAAACAGAAAAACAAATGACAAAAACTGAGAAAAATTCGAAAAAATGAGGTAAAATTAGAAAAACTGAGAAAAACTGATAAAAACTGATGAAAAATGACACAAAAAGAGAAACACTGATAAAAAATGAGAGAAAATGATGAAAACTGAGAAACAATGTGGGAAAAAAATGAAAAAAATGAGAAAAATTGAGAAAAACTCAGCAAAAGTGAGAACTGATAACAAATGAGAAAAACAGAAAAAAATTGGAAAAAAGGAGGAAAAAAAAAGAGAAAAAGTGAGAAAACTGATAAAAAAAAATGAGAGAATTTAGAAAAACTGAGAAAAAAATGTGAAAAAATGAGACAAATTGAGAAAAATTGTGAAAAACAGAGAACTGAGAAAAAATTTGAAAAAATAAGAATAAATGAGAAAAACTGAGAAAAACTGAGAAAAAATGAGAACATTTGAGAAAAACTGCAAACAAATGAGCAAAACAGAACAAATGAAAAGAACAGAAAAACTGAGAGAAACAGAAAAACAAATGAAAAAATCTGAGAAAAAGAGAGAAAAAATGGGAAAAACTGAGAGTAAATGAGAAAAAATGAGACAAAGAGAGAAAAATTGGGAAAAACTGAGAAAAATGTAAAAAACTGAGAAAAAAATGTCAAAAAATAAGACAAAAAGAGAATAATTGCGAAAAACTGAGAAAAAATGAGAAGAAATGAGAAAAAATGAGAAAAACTGAGAAAAATGTGAAAAACTGAGAAAAACAAATGTGAAAAACTGAGCAAAACAAATGAGAAAAACTGAGGAATACAAATGAGAAAAACTGAAAAAATCTGAGAAAAACAATGACAAACTGAGAAAAAGAACGAAAGAATCTAAGAAAAACTGAAAAACAAGAAAAAACTGGGAATAAATGAGAAAAATTGAGAGAAAATGAGAAAAATTGAGCAAAAGGAGAAACAATGAGGAAAACAAAGAAAAAGAAAGAAAACTGTGAAAATATCAGAAAAAATGAGAAAAACTGCGAAAAATGAGAAAAACTGCGAACAAATGAGAAAAACTGCGAACAAATGAGAAAAACTGGGAACAAATGAGAAAAACAGAAAAATTGGAAAAAAACAAATGTGGAAAACTGAGAAAAACTGAGAAAAACAGAGAAATCTGAGAAAAACAACGAAAACAACTAAGAAAAATTGAAGGCAAGAAAAAACTCAGAAAAATTACGAAAAACTGAAACACTGAGAAAAAATGTGAAGAAATGAGACAAAATGAGAAAAATTGAGAAAAACAGAAAAAATGAGAACATCTGAGAAAAACTGCAAACAAATGAGCAAAACAGAACAAATGAAAAGAACAGAAAAACTGAGAGAAACAGAAAAACAAATGACAAAAACTGAGAAAAATTAGGAAAAATGAGGAAAAATAAGAAAAGCTATTAAAAACTGACAAAAACTGACAACAACTGATGAAAAATGAGAGAAAATGAGACAAACTGAAAAAATCTGAGAAAAACAACGACAAACTGAGAAAAAGAACGAAAGAATCTAAGAAAAACTGAAAAACAAGAAAAAACTGGGAATAAATGAGAAAAATTGAGAGAAAATGAGAAAAACTGAGCAAAAGGAGAAACAATGAGGAAAACAAAGAAAAAGAAAGAAAAACTGTGAAAATATCAGAAAAAATGAGAAAAACTGCGAAAAAATGAGAAAAACTACGAACAAATAGAAAAACTGCGAATAAATGAGAAAAACTGGGAACAAATGAGAAAAACAGAAACATTGGAAAAAAACAAATGTGGAAAACAGAGAAAAACAGAGAAAAACAGAGAAATCAGAGAAAAACAATGAAAACAACTAAGAAAAATTGAAAGCAAGAAAAAACTGAGAAAAATTACGAAAAACTGAAACACTGAGAAAAAATGTGAAGAAATGAGACAAAATGAGAAAAATTGAGAAAAACAGAAAAAATGAGAACATCTGAGAAAAACTGCAAACAAATGAGCAAAACAGAACAAAGGACAAGAGCAGAAAAACTGAGAAAAACAGAAAAACAAATGACAAAAACTGAGAAAAATTAGGAAAAATGAGGAAAAATTAGAAAAGCTATTAAAAACTGACAAAAACTGACAACAACTGATGAAAAATGAGAGAAAATGAGACAAACTGATAAAAAATGAGAGAAAATGATAAAAACTGAGAAAAAATGTGAAAAAAAAGAAACAATTTTGAAAAACTGAGAAAAACTGAGAAAAAAATTAGAAAAAATGAGGAAAAATGAGAAAAACTGAGAAAAACTGATAAAAAAAATGAGAGAAATGAGAAAAACAGAAAAAATGTGAAAAATTGAGAGAAAACGAGAAAAATTGTGAAAAACTGAGAACTGAGAAAAAATGTGAAAAAATAAGAAATGAGAAAACCTGAGAAAAAATGAGAACATCTGAGAAAAACTGCAAACAAATGATCAAAACAGAACAAAGGACAAGAACTGAAAAACTGAGAAAAACAGAAAAACAAATGACAAAAACTGAGAAACATTCGAAAAAATGAGGTAAAATTAGAAAAACTGAGAAAAACTGATAAAAACTGATGAAAAATGACACAAAAAGAGAAACACTGATAAAAAATGAGAGAAAATGATGAAAACTGAGAAACAATGTGGGAAAAAAATGAAAAAAATGAGAAAAATTGAGAAAAACTCAGCAAAAGTGAGAACTGATAACAAATGAGAAAAACTGAGAAAAAAATTGGAAAAAAGGAGGAAAAATGAGAAAAAGTGAGAAAACTGATAAAAAAATGAGAGAATTTAGAAAAACTGAGAAAAAAATGTGAAAAAATGAGACAAATTGAGAAAAATTGTGAAAAACAGAGAACTGAGAAAAAATTTGAAAAAATAAGAATAAATGAGAAAAACTGAGAAAAACTGAGAAAAAATGAGAACATTTGAGAAAAACTGCAAACAAATGAGCAAAACAGAACAAATGAAAAGAACAGAAAAACTGAGAGAAACAGAAAAACAAATGAAAAAATCTGAGAAAAACAGAGATAAAATGGGAAAAACTGAGAGTAAATGAGAAAAAATGAGACAAAGAGAGAAAAATTGGGAAAAACTGAGAAAAATGTAAAAAACTGAGAAAACAATGTCAAAAAATAAGACAAAAAGAGAATAATTGCGAAAAACTGAGAAAAAAATGAGAAAAAATGAGAAAAAATGCGATAAACTGAGAAAAATGTGAAAAACTGAGAAAAAAAATGTGAAAAAATGAGAAAAAAGAGAAAAAATGAGAAAAACTGACAAAAACTGAGGAAAAATGTAAAAAATGTAAAACTGCGAAAATATCAGAAAAATTGCGAACAAATGAGAAAAACTGGGAACAAGTGAGAAAAACTGAAAAATTGGATTAAACACATGAGAAAAATTGAGAAAAACAGAGAAAAACAAATGTGAAAAACTGAGAAAAACAAATGAGAAAAACTGAGAAAAACAGAGAAAAAAATGGGAAAAAAAGAGAGTAAATGAGAAAAAATGAGAAGAAATGAGACAGAGAGAAAAATTGCGAAAAACTGAGAAAAATGTGAAAAACTGAGAAAAAATGTCAAAAAATAAGACAAAAAGAGAAAAATTGCGAAAAACTGAGAAAAAAATGAGAAGAAATGAGAAAAAATGAGAAAAACTGAGAAAAATGTGAAAAACTGAGAAAAACAAATGTGAAAAACTGAGCAAAACAAATGAGAAAAACTGAGGAATACAAATGAGAAAAACTGAAAAAATCTGAGAAAAACAATGACAAACTGAGAAAAAGAACGAAAGAATCTAAGAAAAACTGAAAAACAAGAAAAAACTGGGAATAAATGAGAAAAATTGAGAGAAAATGAGAAAAACTGAGCAAAAGGAGAAACAATGAGGAAAACAAAGAAAAAGAAAGAAAACTGTGAAAATATCAGAAAAAATGAGAAAAACTGCGAAAAAATGAGAAAAACTGCGAACAAATGAGAAAAACTGCGAACAAATGAGAAAAACTGGGAACAAATGAGAAAAACAGAAACATTGGTAAAAAACAAATGTGGAAAACAGAGAAAAACAGAGAAAAACAGAGAAATCTGAGAAAAACAATGAAAACAACTAAGAAAAATTGAAAGCAAGAAAAAACTGAGAAAAATTACGAAAAACTGAAACACTGAGAAAAAATGTGAAGAAATGAGACAAAATGAGAAAAATTGAGAAAAACAGAAAAAATGAGAACATCTGAGAAAAACTGCAAACAAATGAGCAAAACAGAACAAATGAAAAGAACAGAAAAACTGAGAGAAACAGAAAAACAAATGACAAAAACTGAGAAAAATTAGGAAAAATGAGGAAAAATAAGAAAAGCTATTAAAAACTGACAAAAACTGACAACAACTGATGAAAAATGAGAGAAAATGAGACAAACTGAAAAAATCTGAGAAAAACGACAAACTGAGAAAAAGAACGAAACAATCTAAGAAAATCTGAAAAACAAGAAAAAACTGGGAATAAATGAGAAAAATTGAGAGAAAATGAGAAAAACTGAGCAAAAGGAGAAACAATGAGGAAAACAAAGAAAAAGAAAGAAAAACTGTGAAAATATCAGAAAAAATGAGAAAAACTGCGAACAAATGAGAAAAACTGCGAATAAATGAGAAAAACTGGGAACAAATGAGAAAAACAGAAAAATTGGAAAAAAAAATGTGGAAAACTGAGAAAAACTGAGAAAAACAGAGAAATCTGAGAAAAATGAAAACAACTAAGAAAAATTGAAAGCAAGAAAAAACTGAGAAAAATTACGAAAAACTGAAACACTGAGAAAAAATGTGAAGAAATGAGACAAAATGAGAAAAATTGAGAAAAACAGAAAAAATGAGAACATCTGAGAAAAACTGCAAACAAATGAGCAAAACAGAACAAAGGACAAGAGCAGAAAAACTGAGAAAAACAGAAAAACAAATGACAAAAACTGAGAAAAATTAGGAAAAATGAGGAAAAATTAGAAAAGCTATTAAAAACTGACAAAAACTGACAACAACTGATGAAAAATGAGAGAAAATGAGACAAACTGATAAAAAATGAGAGAAAATGATAAAAACTGAGAAAAAATGTGAAAAAAAAGAAACAAATTTGAAAAACTGAGAAAAACTGAGAAAAAAATTAGAAAAAATGAGGAAAAATGAGAAAAACTGAGAAAAACTGATAAAAAAATGAGAGAAATGAGAAAAACAGAAAAAATGTGAAAAATTGAGAGAAAACGAGAAAAATTGTGAAAAACTGAGAACTGAGAAAAAATGTGAAAAAATAAGAAATGAGAAAACCTGAGAAAAAATGAGAACATCTGAGAAAAACTGCAAACAAATGATCAAAACAGAACAAAGGACAAGAACTGAAAAACTGAGAAAAACAGAAAAACAAATGACAAAAACTGAGAAAAATTCGAAAAAATGAGGTAAAATTAGAAAAACTGAGAAAAACTGATAAAAACTGATGAAAAATGACACAAAAAGAGAAACACTGATAAAAAATGAGAGAAAATGATGAAAACTGAGAAACAATGTGGGAAAAAAAATGAAAAAAATGAGAAAAATTGAGAAAAACTCAGCAAAAGTGAGAACTGATAACAAATGAGAAAAACTGAGAAAAAAATTGGAAAAAAGGAGGAAAAATGAGAAAAAGTGAGAAAACTGATAAAAAAAATGAGAGAATTTAGAAAAACTGAGAAAAAAATGTGAAAAAATGAGACAAATTGAGAAAAATTGGGAAAAACTGAGAAAAATGTAAAAAACTGAGAAAACAATGTCAAAAAATAAGACAAAAAGAGAATAATTGCGAAAAACTGAGAAAAAAATGAGAAAAAATGAGAAAAAATGCGATAAACTGAGAAAAATGTGAAAAACTGAGAAAAAAAATGTGAAAAAATGAGAAAAAAGAGAAAAAATGAGAAAAACTGACAAAAACTGAGGAAAAATGTAAAAAATGTAAAACTGCGAAAATATCAGAAAAATTGCGAACAAATGAGAAAAACTGGGAACAAGTGAGAAAAACTGAAAAATTGGATTAAACACATGAGAAAAATTGAGAAAAACAGAGAAAAACAAATGTGAAAAACTGAGAAAAACAAATGAGAAAAACTGAGAAAAACAGAGAAAAAAATGGGAAAAAAAGAGAGTAAATGAGAAAAAATGAGAAGAAATGAGACAGAGAGAAAAATTGCGAAAAACTGAGAAAAATGTGAAAAACTGAGAAAAAATGTCAAAAAATAAGACAAAAAGAGAAAAATTGCGAAAAACTGAGAAAAAAATGAGAAGAAATGAGAAAAAATGAGAAAAACTGAGAAAAATGTGAAAAACTGAGAAAAACAAATGTGAAAAACTGAGCAAAACAAATGAGAAAAACTGAGGAATACAAATGAGAAAAACTGAAAAAATCTGAGAAAAACAATGACAAACTGAGAAAAAGAACGAAAGAATCTAAGAAAAACTGAAAAACAAGAAAAAACTGGCAATAAATGAGAAAAATTGAGAGAAAATGAGAAAAACTGAGCAAAAGGAGAAACAATGAGGAAAACAAAGAAAAAGAAAGAAAACTGTGAAAATATCAGAAAAAATGAGAAAAACTGCGAAAAAATGAGAAAAACTGCGAACAAATGAGAAAAACTGCGAACAAATGAGAAAAACTGGGAACAAATGAGAAAAACAGAAAAATTGGAAAAAAACAAATGTGGAAAACTGAGAAAAACTGAGAAAAACAGAGAAATCTGAGAAAAACAACGAAAACAACTAAGAAAAATTGAAGGCAAGAAAAAACTCAGAAAAATTACGAAAAACTGAAACACTGAGAAAAAATGTGAAGAAATGAGACAAAATGAGAAAAATTGAGAAAAACAGAAAAAATGAGAACATCTGAGAAAAACTGCAAACAAATGAGCAAAACAGAACAAATGAAAAGAACAGAAAAACTGAGAGAAACAGAAAAACAAATGACAAAAACTGAGAAAAATTAGGAAAAATGAGGAAAAATAAGAAAAGCTATTAAAAACTGACAAAAACTGACAACAACTGATGAAAAATGAGAGAAAATGAGACAAACTGAAAAAATCTGAGAAAAACAACGACAAACTGAGAAAAAGAACGAAAGAATCTAAGAAAAACTGAAAAACAAGAAAAAACTGGGAATAAATGAGAAAAATTGAGAGAAAATGAGAAAAACTGAGCAAAAGGAGAAACAATGAGGAAAACAAAGAAAAAGAAAGAAAAACTGTGAAAATATCAGAAAAAATGAGAAAAACTGCGAACAAATGAGGAAAACTGCGAATAAATGAGAAAAACTGGGAACAAATGAGAAAAACAGAAAAATTGGAAAAAAAAAATGTGGAAAACTGAGAAAAACTGAGAAAAACAGAGAAATCTGAGAAAAACGAAAACAACTAAGAAAAATTGAAAGCAAGAAAAAACTGAGAAAAATTACGAAAAACTGAAACACTGAGAAAAAATGTGAAGAAATGAGACAAAATGAGAAAAATTGAGAAAAACAGAAAAAATGAGAACATCTGAGAAAAACTGCAAACAAATGAGCAAAACAGAACAAAGGACAAGAGCAGAAAAACTGAGAAAAACAGAAAAACAAATGACAAAAACTGAGAAAAATTAGGAAAAATGAGGAAAAATTAGAAAAGCTATTAAAAACTGACAAAAACTGACAACAACTGATGAAAAATGAGAGAAAATGAGACAAACTGATAAAAAATGAGAGAAAATGATAAAAACTGAGAAAAAATGTGAAAAAAAAGAAACAAATTTGAAAAACTGAGAAAAACTGAGAAAAAAATCAGAAAAAATGAGGAAAAATGAGAAAAACTGAGAAAAACTGATAAAAAAAATGAGAGAAATGAGAAAAACAGAAAAAATGTGAAAAATTGAGAGAAAACGAGAAAAATTGTGAAAAACTGAGAACTGAGAAAAAATGTGAAAAAATAAGAAATGAGAAAACCTGAGAAAAAATGAGAACATCTGAGAAAAACTGCAAACAAATGATCAAAACAGAACAAAGGACAAGAGCAGAAAAACTGAGAAAAACAGAAATAAATTAGAACATCTGAGAAAAACTGCAAACAAATGAGCAAAACAGAACAAAGGACAAGAGCAGAAAAACTGAGAAAAACAGAAAAACAAATGACAAAAACTGAGAAAAATTCGAAAAAATGAGGTAAAATTAGAAAAACTGAGAAAAACTGATAAAAACTGATGAAAAATGACACAAAAAGAGAAACACTGATAAAAAATGAGAGAAAATGATGAAAACTGAGAAACAATGTGGGAAAAAAAATGAAAAAAATGAGAAAAATTGAGAAAAACTCAGCAAAAGTGAGAACTGATAACAAATGAGAAAAACTGAGAAAAAAATTGGAAAAAAGGAGGAAAAATGAGAAAAAGTGAGAAAACTGATAAAAAAATGAGAGAATTTAGAAAAACTGAGAAAAAAATGTGAAGAAATGAGACAAAATGAGAAAAATTGAGAAAAACAGAAAAAATGAGAACATCTGAGAAAAACTGCAAACAAATGAGCAAAA
Source organism: Pristiophorus japonicus (assembly GCF_044704955.1). Lineage (NCBI taxonomy): Eukaryota > Metazoa > Chordata > Chondrichthyes > Pristiophoridae > Pristiophorus > Pristiophorus japonicus. The sequence goes on along the minus strand of NW_027251719.1, from coordinate 12,494 downwards.
CAGAACAAATGAAAAGAACAGAAAAACTGAGAGAAACAGAAAAACAAATGACAAAAACTGAGAAAAATTAGGAAAAATGAGGAAAAATAAGAAAAGCTATTAAAAACTGACAAAAACTGACAACAACTGATGAAAAATGAGAGAAAATGAGACAAACTGAAAAAATCTGAGAAAAACAACGACAAACTGAGAAAAAGAACGAAAGAATCTAAGAAAAACTGAAAAACAAGAAAAAACTGGGAATAAATGAGAAAAATTGAGAGAAAATGAGAAAAACTGAGCAAAAGGAGAAACAATGAGGAAAACAAAGAAAAAGAAAGAAAAACTGTGAAAATATCAGAAAAAATGAGAAAAACTGCAAAAAAATGAGAAAAACTACGAACAAATAGAAAAACTGCGAATAAATGAGAAAAACTGGGAACAAATGAGAAAAACAGAAACATTGGAAAAAAACAAATGTGGAAAACAGAGAAAAACAGAGAAAAACAGAGAAATCAGAGAAAAACAATGAAAACAACTAAGAAAAATTGAAAGCAAGAAAAAACTGAGAAAAATTACGAAAAACTGAAACACTGAGAAAAAATGTGAAGAAATGAGACAAAATGAGAAAAATTGAGAAAAACAGAAAAAATGAGAACATCTGAGAAAAACTGCAAACAAATGAGCAAAACAGAACAAAGGACAAGAGCAGAAAAACTGAGAAAAACAGAAAAACAAATGACAAAAACTGAGAAAAATTAGGAAAAATGAGGAAAAATTAGAAAAGCTATTAAAAACTGACAAAAACTGACAACAACTGATGAAAAATGAGAGAAAATGAGACAAACTGATAAAAAATGAGAGAAAATGATAAAAACTGAGAAAAAATGTGAAAAAAAAGAAACAATTTTGAAAAACTGAGAAAAACTGAGAAAAAAATTAGAAAAAATGAGGAAAAATGAGAAAAACTGAGAAAAACTGATAAAAAAAATGAGAGAAATGAGAAAAACAGAAAAAATGTGAAAAATTGAGAGAAAACGAGAAAAATTGTGAAAAACTGAGAACTGAGAAAAAATGTGAAAAAATAAGAAATGAGAAAACCTGAGAAAAAATGAGAACATCTGAGAAAAACTGCAAACAAATGATCAAAACAGAACAAAGGACAAGAACTGAAAAACTGAGAAAAACAGAAAAACAAATGACAAAAACTGAGAAAAATTCGAAAAAATGAGGTAAAATTAGAAAAACTGAGAAAAACTGATAAAAACTGATGAAAAATGACACAAAAAGAGAAACACTGATAAAAAATGAGAGAAAATGATGAAAACTGAGAAACAATGTGGGAAAAAAAATGAAAAAAATGAGAAAAATTGAGAAAAACTCAGCAAAAGTGAGAACTGATAACAAATGAGAAAAACTGAGAAAAAAATTGGAAAAAAGGAGGAAAAATGAGAAAAAGTGAGAAAACTGATAAAAAAATGAGAGAATTTAGAAAAACTGAGAAAAAAATGTGAAGAAATGAGACAAAATGAGAAAAATTGAGAAAAACAGAAAAAATGAGAACATCTGAGAAAAACTGCAAACAAATGAGCAAAACAGAACAAATGAAAAGAACAGAAAAACTGAGAGAAACAGAAAAACAAATGACAAAAACTGAGAAAAATTAGGAAAAATGAGGAAAAATAAGAAAAGCTATTAAAAACTGACAAAAACTGACAACAACTGATGAAAAATGAGAGAAAATGAGACAAACTGAAAAAATCTGAGAAAAACAACGACAAACTGAGAAAAAGAACGAAAGAATCTAAGAAAAACTGAAAAACAAGAAAAAACTGGGAATAAATGAGAAAAATTGAGAGAAAATGAGAAAAACTGAGCAAAAGGAGAAACAATGAGGAAAACAAAGAAAAAGAAAGAAAAACTGTGAAAATATCAGAAAAAATGAGAAAAACTGCAAAAAAATGAGAAAAACTACGAACAAATAGAAAAACTGCGAATAAATGAGAAAAACTGGGAACAAATGAGAAAAACAGAAACATTGGAAAAAAACAAATGTGGAAAACAGAGAAAAACAGAGAAAAACAGAGAAATCAGAGAAAAACAATGAAAACAACTAAGAAAAATTGAAAGCAAGAAAAAACTGAGAAAAATTACGAAAAACTGAAACACTGAGAAAAAATGTGAAGAAATGAGACAAAATGAGAAAAATTGAGAAAAACAGAAAAAATGAGAACATCTGAGAAAAACTGCAAACAAATGAGCAAAACAGAACAAAGGACAAGAGCAGAAAAACTGAGAAAAACAGAAAAACAAATGACAAAAACTGAGAAAAATTAGGAAAAATGAGGAAAAATTAGAAAAGCTATTAAAAACTGACAAAAACTGACAACAACTGATGAAAAATGAGAGAAAATGAGACAAACTGATAAAAAATGAGAGAAAATGATAAAAACTGAGAAAAAATGTGAAAAAAAAGAAACAATTTTGAAAAACTGAGAAAAACTGAGAAAAAAATTAGAAAAAATGAGGAAAAATGAGAAAAACTGAGAAAAACTGATAAAAAAAATGAGAGAAATGAGAAAAACAGAAAAAATGTGAAAAATTGAGAGAAAACGAGAAAAATTGTGAAAAACTGAGAACTGAGAAAAAATGTGAAAAAATAAGAAATGAGAAAACCTGAGAAAAAATGAGAACATCTGAGAAAAACTGCAAACAAATGATCAAAACAGAACAAAGGACAAGAACTGAAAAACTGAGAAAAACAGAAAAACAAATGACAAAAACTGAGAAAAATTCGAAAAAATGAGGTAAAATTAGAAAAACTGAGAAAAACTGATAAAAACTGATGAAAAATGACACAAAAAGAGAAACACTGATAAAAAATGAGAGAAAATGATGAAAACTGAGAAACAATGTGGGAAAAAAATGAAAAAAATGAGAAAAATTGAGAAAAACTCAGCAAAAGTGAGAACTGATAACAAATGAGAAAAACTGAGAAAAAAATTGGAAAAAAGGAGGAAAAATGAGAAAAAGTGAGAAAACTGATAAAAAAATGAGAGAATTTAGAAAAACTGAGAAAAAAATGTGAAAAAATGAGACAAATTGAGAAAAATTGTGAAAAACAGAGAACTGAGAAAAAATTTGAAAAAATAAGAATAAATGAGAAAAACTGAGAAAAACTGAGAAAAAATGAGAACATTTGAGAAAAACTGCAAACAAATGAGCAAAACAGAACAAATGAAAAGAACAGAAAAACTGAGAGAAACAGAAAAACAAATGAAAAAAACTGAGAAAAACAGAGATAAAATGGGAAAAACTGAGAGTAAATGAGAAAAAATGAGACAAAGAGAGAAAAATTGGGAAAAACTGAGAAAAATGTAAAAAACTGAGAAAACAATGTCAAAAAATAAGACAAAAAAGAGAATAATTGCGAAAAACTGAGAAAAAAATGAGAAAAAATGAGAAAAAATGCGATAAACTGAGAAAAATGTGAAAAACTGAGAAAAAAAATGTGAAAAAATGAGAAAAAAGAGAAAAAATGAGAAAAACTGACAAAAACTGAGGAAAAATGTAAAAAATGTAAAACTGCGAAAATATCAGAAAAATTGCGAACAAATGAGAAAAACTGGGAACAAGTGAGAAAAACTGAAAAATTGGATTAAACACATGAGAAAAATTGAGAAAAACAGAGAAAAACAAATGTGAAAAACTGAGAAAAACAAATGAGAAAAACTGAGAAAAACAGAGAAAAAAATGGGAAAAAAAGAGAGTAAATGAGAAAAAATGAGAAGAAATGAGACAGAGAGAAAAATTGCGAAAAACTGAGAAAAATGTGAAAAACTGAGAAAAAATGTCAAAAAATAAGACAAAAAGAGAAAAATTGCGAAAAACTGAGAAAAAATGAGAAGAAATGAGAAAAAATGAGAAAAACTGAGAAAAATGTGAAAAACTGAGAAAAACAAATGTGAAAAACTGAGCAAAACAAATGAGAAAAACTGAGGAATACAAATGAGAAAAACTGAAAAAATCTGAGAAAAACAATGACAAACTGAGAAAAAGAACGAAAGAATCTAAGAAAAACTGAAAAACAAGAAAAAACTGGCAATAAATGAGAAAAATTGAGAGAAAATGAGAAAAACTGAGCAAAAGGAGAAACAATGAGGAAAACAAAGAAAAAGAAAGAAAACTGTGAAAATATCAGAAAAAATGAGAAAAACTGCGAAAAAATGAGAAAAACTGCGAACAAATGAGAAAAACTGCGAACAAATGAGAAAAACTGGGAACAAATGAGAAAAACTGCGAACAAATGAGAAAAACTGGGAACAAATGAGAAAAACAGAAAAATTGGAAAAAAACAAATGTGGAAAACTGAGAAAAACTGAGAAAAACAGAGAAATCTGAGAAAAACAACGAAAACAACTAAGAAAAATTGAAGGCAAGAAAAAACTCAGAAAAATTACGAAAAACTGAAATACTGAGAAAAAATGTGAAGAAATGAGACAAAATGAGAAAAATTGAGAAAAACAGAAAAAATGAGAACATCTGAGAAAAACTGCAAACAAATGATCAAAACAGAACAAAGGACAAGAACTGAAAAACTGAGAAAAACAGAAAAACAAATGACAAAAACTGAGAAAAATTCGAAAAAATGAGGTAAAATTAGAAAAACTGAGAAAAACTGATAAAAACTGATGAAAAATGACACAAAAAGAGAAACACTGATAAAAAATGAGAGAAAATGATGAAAACTGAGAAACAATGTGGGAAAAAAAATGAAAAAAATGAGAAAAATTGAGAAAAACTCAGCAAAAGTGAGAACTGATAACAAATGAGAAAAACTGAGAAAAAAATTGGAAAAAAGGAGGAAAAATGAGAAAAAGTGAGAAAACTGATAAAAAAAAATGAGAATTTAGAAAAACTGAGAAAAAAATGTGAAAAAATGAGACAAATTGAGAAAAATTGTGAAAAACAGAGAACTGAGAAAAAATTTGAAAAAATAAGAATAAATGAGAAAAACTGAGAAAAACTGAGAAAAAATGAGAACATTTGAGAAAAACTGCAAACAAATGAGCAAAACAGAACAAATGAAAAGAACAGAAAAACTGAGAGAAACAGAAAAACAAATGAAAAAAACTGAGAAAAACAGAGAAAAAATGGGAAAAACTGAGAGTAAATGAGAAAAAATGAGACAAAGAGAGAAAAATTGGGAAAAACTGAGAAAAATGTAAAAAACTGAGAAAAAAATGTCAAAAAATAAGACAAAAAGAGAATAATTGCGAAAAACTGAGAAAAAAAATGAGAAAAAATGAGAAAAAATGCGATAAACTGAGAAAAATGTGAAAAACTGAGAAAAAAAATGTGAAAAAATGAGAAAAAAGAGAAAAAATGAGAAAAACTGACAAAAACTGAGGAAAAATGTAAAAAATGTAAAACTGCGAAAATATCAGAAAAATTGCGAACAAATGAGAAAAACTGGGAACAAGTGAGAAAAACTGAAAAATTGGATTAAACACATGAGAAAAATTGCGAAAAACAGAGAAAAACAAATGTGAAAAACTGAGAAAAACAAATGAGAAAAACTGAGAAAAACAGAGAAAAAAATGGGAAAAAAAGAGAGTAAATGAGAAAAAATGAGAAGAAATGAGACAGAGAGAAAAATTGCGAAAAACTGAGAAAAATGTGAAAAACTGAGAAAAAATGTCAAAAAATAAGACAAAAAGAGAAAAATTGCGAAAAACTGAGAAAAAAATGAGAAGAAATGAGAAAAAATGAGAAAAACTGAGAAAAATGTGAAAAACTGAGAAAAACAAATGTGAAAAACTGAGCAAAACAAATGAGAAAAACTGAGGAATACAAATGAGAAAAACTGAAAAAATCTGAGAAAAACAATGACAAACTGAGAAAAAGAACGAAAGAATCTAAGAAAAACTGAAAAACAAGAAAAAACTGGGAATAAATGAGAAAAATTGAGAGAAAATGAGAAAAACTGAGCAAAAGGAGAAACAATGAGGAAAACAAAGAAAAAGAAAGAAAACTGTGAAAATATCAGAAAAAATGAGAAAAACTGCGAAAAAATGAGAAAAACTGCGAACAAATGAGAAAAACTGCGAACAAATGAGAAAAACTGCGAACAAATGAGAAAAACAGAAAAATTGGAAAAAAACAAATGTGGAAAACTGAGAAAAACTGAGAAAAACAGAGAAATCTGAGAAAAACAACGAAAACAACTAAGAAAAATTGAAGGCAAGAAAAAACTCAGAAAAATTACGAAAAACTGAAACACTGAGAAAAAATGTGAAGAAATGAGACAAAATGAGAAAAATTGAGAAAAACAGAAAAAATGAGAACATCTGAGAAAAACTGCAAACAAATGAGCAAAACAGAACAAATGAAAAGAACAGAAAAACTGAGAGAAACAGAAAAACAAATGACAAAAACTGAGAAAAATTAGGAAAAATGAGGAAAAATAAGAAAAGCTATTAAAAACTGACAAAAACTGACAACAACTGATGAAAAATGAGAGAAAATGAGACAAACTGAAAAAATCTGAGAAAAACAACGACAAACTGAGAAAAAGAACGAAAGAATCTAAGAAAAACTGAAAAACAAGAAAAAAACTGGGAATAAATGAGAAAAATTGAGAGAAAATGAGAAAAACTGAGCAAAAGGAGAAACAATGAGGAAAACAAAGAAAAAGAAAGAAAAACTGTGAAAATATCAGAAAAAATGAGAAAAACTGCGAAAAAATGAGAAAAACTACGAACAAATAGAAAAACTGCGAATAAATGAGAAAAACTGGGAACAAATGAGAAAAACAGAAACATTGGTAAAAAACAAATGTGGAAAACAGAGAAAAACAGAGAAAAACAGAGAAATCTGAGAAAAACAATGAAAACAACTAAGAAAAATTGAAAGCAAGAAAAAACTGAGAAAAATTACGAAAAACTGAAACACTGAGAAAAAATGTGAAGAAATGAGACAAAATGAGAAAAATTGAGAAAAACAGAAAAAATGAGAACATCTGAGAAAAACTGCAAACAAATGAGCAAAACAGAACAAATGAAAAGAACAGAAAAACTGAGAGAAACAGAAAAACAAATGACAAAAACTGAGAAAAATTAGGAAAAATGAGGAAAAATAAGAAAAGCTATTAAAAACTGACAAAAACTGACAACAACTGATGAAAAATGAGAGAAAATGAGACAAACTGAAAAAATCTGAGAAAAACGACAAACTGAGAAAAAGAACGAAACAATCTAAGAAAATCTGAAAAACAAGAAAAAACTGGGAATAAATGAGAAAAATTGAGAGAAAATGAGAAAAACTGAGCAAAAGGAGAAACAATGAGGAAAACAAAGAAAAAGAAAGAAAAACTGTGAAAATATCAGAAAAAATGAGAAAACTGCGAACAAATGAGAAAAACTGCGAATAAATGAGAAAAACTGGGAACAAATGAGAAAAACAGAAAAATTGGAAAAAAAAATGTGGAAAACTGAGAAAAACTGAGAAAAACAGAGAAATCTGAGAAAAATGAAAACAACTAAGAAAAATTGAAAGCAAGAAAAAACTGAGAAAAATTACGAAAAACTGAAACACTGAGAAAAAATGTGAAGAAATGAGACAAAATGAGAAAAATTGAGAAAAACAGAAAAAATGAGAACATCTGAGAAAAACTGCAAACAAATGAGCAAAACAGAACAAAGCACAAGAGCAGAAAAACTGAGAAAAACAGAAAAACAAATGACAAAAACTGAGAAAAATTAGGAAAAATGAGGAAAAATTAGAAAAGCTATTAAAAACTGACAAAAACTGACAACAACTGATGAAAAATGAGAGAAAATGAGACAAACTGATAAAAAATGAGAGAAAATGATAAAAACTGAGAAAAAATGTGAAAAAAAAGAAACAAATTTGAAAAACTGAGAAAAACTGAGAAAAAAATTAGAAAAAATGAGGAAAAATGAGAAAAACTGAGAAAAACTGATAAAAAAATGAGAGAAATGAGAAAAACAGAAAAAATGTGAAAAATTGAGAGAAAACGAGAAAAATTGTGAAAAACTGAGAACTGAGAAAAAATGTGAAAAAATAAGAAATGAGAAAACCTGAGAAAAAATGAGAACATCTGAGAAAAACTGCAAACAAATGATCAAAACAGAACAAAGGACAAGAACTGAAAAACTGAGAAAAACAGAAAAACAAATGACAAAAACTGAGAAAAATTCGAAAAAATGAGGTAAAATTAGAAAAACTGAGAAAAACTGATAAAAACTGATGAAAAATGACACAAAAAGAGAAACACTGATAAAAAATGAGAGAAAATGATGAAAACTGAGAAACAATGTGGGAAAAAAAATGAAAAAAAATGAGAAAAATTGAGAAAAACTCAGCAAAAGTGAGAACTGATAACAAATGAGAAAAACTGAGAAAAAAATTGGAAAAAAGGAGGAAAAATGAGAAAAAGTGAGAAAACTGATAAAAAAAATGAGAGAATTTAGAAAAACTGAGAAAAAAATGTGAAAAAATGAGACAAATTGAGAAAAATTGGGAAAAACTGAGAAAAATGTAAAAAACTGAGAAAACAATGTCAAAAAATAAGACAAAAAGAGAATAATTGCGAAAAACTGAGAAAAAAATGAGAAAAAATGAGAAAAATGCGATAAACTGAGAAAAATGTGAAAAACTGAGAAAAAAAATGTGAAAAAATGAGAAAAAAGAGAAAAAATGAGAAAAACTGACAAAAACTGAGGAAAAATGTAAAAAATGTAAAACTGCGAAAATATCAGAAAAATTGCGAACAAATGAGAAAAACTGGGAACAAGTGAGAAAAACTGAAAAATTGGATTAAACACATGAGAAAAATTGAGAAAAACAGAGAAAAACAAATGTGAAAAACTGAGAAAAACAAATGAGAAAAACTGAGAAAAACAGAGAAAAAAATGGGAAAAAAAGAGAGTAAATGAGAAAAAATGAGAAGAAATGAGACAGAGAGAAAATTGCGAAAAACTGAGAAAAATGTGAAAAACTGAGAAAAAATGTCAAAAAATAAGACAAAAAGAGAAAAATTGCGAAAAACTGAGAAAAAAATGAGAAGAAATGAGAAAAAATGAGAAAAACTGAGAAAAATGTGAAAAACTGAGAAAAACAAATGTGAAAAACTGAGCAAAACAAATGAGAAAAACTGAGGAATACAAATGAGAAAAACTGAAAAAATCTGAGAAAAACAATGACAAACTGAGAAAAAGAACGAAAGAATCTAAGAAAAACTGAAAAACAAGAAAAAACTGGCAATAAATGAGAAAAATTGAGAGAAAATGAGAAAAACTGAGCAAAAGGAGAAACAATGAGGAAAACAAAGAAAAAGAAAGAAAACTGTGAAAATATCAGAAAAAATGAGAAAAACTGCGAAAAATGAGAAAAACTGCGAACAAATGAGAAAAACTGCGAACAAATGAGAAAAACTGGGAACAAATGAGAAAAACAGAAAAATTGGAAAAAAACAAATGTGGAAAACTGAGAAAAACTGAGAAAAACAGAGAAATCTGAGAAAAACAACGAAAACAACTAAGAAAAATTGAAGGCAAGAAAAAACTCAGAAAAATTACGAAAAACTGAAACACTGAGAAAAAATGTGAAGAAATGAGACAAAATGAGAAAAATTGAGAAAAACAGAAAAAATGAGAACATCTGAGAAAAACTGCAAACAAATGAGCAAAACAGAACAAATGAAAAGAACAGAAAAACTGAGAGAAACAGAAAAACAAATGACAAAAACTGAGAAAAATTAGGAAAAATGAGGAAAAATAAGAAAAGCTATTAAAAACTGACAAAAACTGACAACAACTGATGAAAAATGAGAGAAAATGAGACAAACTGAAAAATCTGAGAAAAACAACGACAAACTGAGAAAAAGAACGAAAGAATCTAAGAAAAACTGAAAAACAAGAAAAAACTGGGAATAAATGAGAAAAATTGAGAGAAAATGAGAAAAACTGAGCAAAAGGAGAAACAATGAGGAAAACAAAGAAAAAGAAAGAAAAACTGTGAAAATATCAGAAAAAATGAGAAAAAACTGCGAACAAATGAGGAAAACTGCGAATAAATGAGAAAAACTGGGAACAAATGAGAAAAACAGAAAAATTGGAAAAAAAAAATGTGGAAAACTGAGAAAAACTGAGAAAAACAGAGAAATCTGAGAAAAACGAAAACAACTAAGAAAAATTGAAAGCAAGAAAAAACTGAGAAAAATTACGAAAAACTGAAACACTGAGAAAAAATGTGAAGAAATGAGACAAAATGAGAAAAATTGAGAAAAACAGAAAAAATGAGAACATCTGAGAAAAACTGCAAACAAATGAGCAAAACAGAACAAAGGACAAGAGCAGAAAAACTGAGAAAAACAGAAAAACAAATGACAAAAACTGAGAAAAATTAGGAAAAATGAGGAAAAATTAGAAAAGCTATTAAAAACTGACAAAAACTGACAACAACTGATGAAAAATGAGAGAAAATGAGACAAACTGATAAAAAATGAGAGAAAATGATAAAAACTGAGAAAAAATGTGAAAAAAAAGAAACAAATTTGAAAAACTGAGAAAAACTGAGAAAAAAATCAGAAAAAATGAGGAAAAATGAGAAAAACTGAGAAAAACTGATAAAAAAAATGAGAGAAATGAGAAAAACAGAAAAAATGTGAAAAATTGAGAGAAAACGAGAAAAATTGTGAAAAACTGAGAACTGAGAAAAAATGTGAAAAAATAAGAAATGAGAAAACCTGAGAAAAAATGAGAACATCTGAGAAAAACTGCAAACAAATGATCAAAACAGAACAAAGGACAAGAACTGAAAAACTGAGAAAAACAGAAAAACAAATGACAAAAACTGAGAAAAATTCGAAAAAATGAGGTAAAATTAGAAAAACTGAGAAAAACTGATAAAAACTGATGAAAAATGACACAAAAAGAGAAACACTGATAAAAAATGAGAGAAAATGATGAAAACTGAGAAACAATGTGGGAAAAAAAATGAAAAAAATGAGAAAAATTGAGAAAAACTCAGCAAAAGTGAGAACTGATAACAAATGAGAAAAACTGAGAAAAAAATTGGAAAAAAGGAGGAAAAATGAGAAAAAGTGAGAAAACTGATAAAAAAAATGAGAATTTAGAAAAACTGAGAAAAAAATGTGAAAAAAATGAGACAAATTGAGAAAAATTGTGAAAAACAGAGCACTGAGAAAAAATTTGAAAAAATAAGAATAAATGAGAAAAACTGAGAAAAACTGAGAAAAAATGAGAACATTTGAGAAAAACTGCAAACAAATGAGCAAAACAGAACAAATGAAAAGAACAGAAAAACTGAGAGAAACAGAAAAACAAATGAAAAAAACTGAGAAAAACAGAGAAAAAATGGGAAAAACTGAGAGTAAATGAGAAAAAATGAGACAAAGAGAGAAAAATTGGGAAAAACTGAGAAAAAATGTAAAAAACTGAGAAAAAAATGTCAAAAAATAAGACAAAAAGAGAATAATTGCGAAAAACTGAGAAAAAAATTAGAAAAAATGAGAAAAAATGCGATAAACTGAGAAAAATGTGAAAAACTGAGAAAAAAAATGTGAAAAAATGAGAAAAAAGAGAAAAAATGAGAAAAACTGACAAAAACTGAGGAAAAATGTAAAAAATGTAAAACTGCGAAAATATCAGAAAAATTGCGAACAAATGAGAAAAACTGGGAACAAGTGAGAAAAACTGAAAAATTGGATTAAACACATGAGAAAAATTGAGAAAAACAGAGAAAAAACAAATGTGAAAAACTGAGAAAAACAAATGAGAAAAACTGAGAAAAACAGAGAAAAAAATGGGAAAAAAAGAGAGTAAATGAAAAAAAATGAGAAGAAATGAGACAGAGAGAAAAATTGCGAAAAACTGAGAAAAATGTGAAAAACTGAGAAAAAATGTCAAAAAATAAGACAAAAAGAGAAAAATTGCGAAAAACTGAGAAAAAAATGAGAAGAAATGAGAAAAAATGAGAAAAACTGAGAAAAATGTGAAAAACTGAGAAAAACAAATGTGAAAAACTGAGCAAAACAAATGAGGAAAACTGAGGAATACAAATGAGAAAAACTGAAAAAATCTGAGAAAAACAATGACAAACTGAGAAAAAGAACGAAAGAATCTAAGAAAAACTGAAAAACAAGAAAAAACTGGGAATAAATGAGAAAAATTGAGAGAAAATGAGAAAAACTGAGCAAAAGGAGAAACAATGAGGAAAACAAAGAAAAAGAAAGAAAACTGTGAAAATATGAGAAAAAATGAGAAAAACTGCGAAAAAATGAGAAAAACTGCGAACAAATGAGAAAAACTGCGAACAAATGAGAAAAACTGGGAACAAATGAGAAAAACAGAAAAATTGGAAAAAAACAAATGTGGAAAACTGAGAAAAACTGAGAAAAACAGAGAAATCTGAGAAAAACAACGAAAACAACTAAGAAAAATTGAAGGCAAGAAAAAACTCAGAAAAAT